>NC_025693.1:37214314-37414242 GCF_000633955.1 Camelina sativa
TTTTTTAAAAAAAAAAAAAAAAAAAAAAAAAAGTCTAGATTTTACTATATTCACAATCTATAAATCTATAAAGACATCATCATTCTTGCAATGTTTTTTTTTGTTAACCATTAGCCACAACTGGCCGGCCTATTAACCAAATTCCTACATTCGTAAGAACCGGAACTCGATCCCGGATGTGATGGTGTCTTCTACAATTAGACTTACATTCTTGCACAACTCAGGAATGGAAACAACAACTTGAATCTGCTGGATCGAATGTTTCCACTTACTGTAATTTGCTAAGAAATAAAGCTCGAATGTTTGTGTTAATTAATTTTGTTTATGAGAAAATTAAAACTAATGATAAAAAAATTTTATATTTTCCAAATATTTTTTAAGGAACACAGGCTGAAACATGATGACATTTAGAAATATAGATATGATATAAAGGCCCTAAAACACATCTAAAGTTGACAAAAAAAAATGTTTATTTGCTTTCTTTACGCAGTTGATGTGACTTGACACACCCATACATAACACATCATGCATTCGTTTGTTTATGACATCTCATTTTGCAAACAATGGTTAAGTTATATACAGACATTTATTTGAACAACGCACTATGGGTGTGATACTGTGATATTAGATTTTACAAGCAATGTTATTCAATCACACTCAATTATGTTTTTATCAATCCACTAATTTATATGTTATCCCATAACACCATTTAACGATCACCTGGTGTATCACAATCAATTTATGACCAGTTAGTTATATAGTAATTATATATATATATAATATCCTTAAAATATATATTTATTTGATGCATGACATAAGTATTTCTGTTAAACATGCATACGTTAGAACTAAAAGCTATATAAACTCTAATACATTAGCCAGCAATAAATCATGTTCATCTGGCAAGCCTTGATGTGGCCGTTGGAATCGGTTCCTTTATGATTTTGTTATGGGAATTGGATTATATCTTGTACAATGCTATATTATATGATGGTCAATTGAGCTTGTTTTGTTGAAGCTATCTCATTCTCAACCATATCAACGTTTAACAAAAAAAAAACTCTAATAGGGGGATTTATGAATTTTTGAGAGTGTTAGATGTTGTCATTGAACTAGAAATGTAAATATAACATAACTAGAAATTTATTATATGTATTAAAATATTAGTAATATGTTTCATATATACTCATTCTGTATCACAAAAAATATTTTTTTCTAATTAATAAACTCAAATATAAGGAATAAAAAGAGAATTAATTTTAAAAAAAACATTGAAAATATAAAATGACATTTTTTATGTAACAAGATAAAATGTCATTTTCACTCTCTTTGTCAAAGAGAGAGAGAGTAAATATCATAATGATAGGTACATAAATCTTAAATACTTTATTGGTAAGAGAAAAAAAAAAATATATAATGAGTTATCACATCTCTCAACCATCTGAGTATCTTTCCACATCTCATTAAAAATAAAAAAATAATTTGATTGAAGTTATCTCAAGGGGATTTTCAAAAATACTTTTTTTTATGTCATTTTTCAAAATACCCTTTCATGGTATCCATTTCCAAAAATACCCCTTTTAATATATAAAATAACAAAATTATAAATCCTAAACCCCAAATACTAAACTCTATCCCTTAAAAACTATATCCTAAATGTAAATTGGAAACCCAAACCTAAAAAAAAATTTTAAAAAATTATTTAACATAGTGTGATTGTGTAAAATATGACAAAAATGAAAATGTTCAAAAAAAGATGCATTTTTTAAAAGAGGTATACCAAAATAAGCATTTCTAACAAATTTTCTTATCTCAATCATATTAACATTACTAAAGAAACTCATATAGAGGGACACTAACAAAAAAAATAATTTAAGGGGACTCGTGAATCTTAGAGAGTGTTAGATGTTTTTTTAGACTCAAAAATATATAATTATAAATTAATTATATGAATTAAAATATTAATGACATATTTCATATACAAATATTATAATGGTAAATAAAATATTTAAATTATTTTACTGGTAAGAGAAAAAAGAAGAAAATATACATAAATTCTCACATCTCTGAATCATCTATGTTTTTCCTCACATCTTTTTAAAGGTAATAATATAAATTTATTAAACTGAAATGTTTTTTTTATCTATAATCCTTTCTCATTCTAGTATTTTGAATATACTTTTTAATTGTTATGTGATGTCATTTTCAAAATTTATTTCTAAATACGAATAAATCTTTGATAATCTATTTCTCTCTCTGTTCCTGATTAGTTTAACTTTTCACACATATCAAAAACACATATTAAAAACTGATAACATTTATTGTGATTTACAAATTTCTATAACTCTAAAGCAATAATAATATTTAATTATTTTTTTAACAGTTACAATTGAACATCAATAACTAATAAAATATATTCTCTCTGTTTCACAAAGAGTGTAATTTTGACACAATGCACACAAATTAAGAAAACTATTTAAATTTCTATTTTATCCTTTACAAATACACTAAAAAAAATACTCTTTCTTATTAATTGGCTTAAATAATAGGAATAAAAAAAGAGATTTAATTTAAAAAACTGCATTGAAAATATAAAATGACATTTTTTTGTAACAGAGGGAGTATATGGATAACTTGAAAATACATTTTTTAAAAAACATCTAGAAAAATTATGTTAATAAGGAAGAGAGGAAATATGACAAATATTGTGTTAGAGAAGAGTTTAAAAAAAAGTTATTAGTATTTCTTATAATCATCTTCCCAAATCAGTTGGTGTATGAAAACTTTTAATATTCATTAAAATTGTGATATTGTATATTCTTTTTGATAAACTAAGGATTATTGTTTCAATTTTTTTATTTTGATTAATTAGGTGAAATCTCCAATTGAATCTAATACTGGTCCTCCAATACTCATAGAAATCTAGATTTTCTTGTCACCTAAACCGTTTTTAAGTGGTCAATGATGATTGAAATTGCAGTGGGAAGGGTTTGAACTTTGCCAGCTGAGAAAGGCACTCAAAGTGAAATCTTCCACCACACATGACTACCACCGCTTGATCTTTATTGTTTAAACTCGAACTCGAGAAGCAGTGTCAAACACAAAACAATTAATTTAGTACTAAAAAATAATGCCACTTAATTGGGCATCAACTGATTTAATAAAATAGCCAACCGGGTCGGGGCCTTGGCAATAAAAGTTAACTTGATGGTCCTACTATTACTACTACGATAGATAAAAGGATTGCTTTTACGGTTTTGCCAAAACGCCGCATAAGAAAAGGTACTTGGCTTGAAAAATTGGTCTGCCAATGTGAAAATGAATAAATAAAGATGTTTTTGCACTAATTAAACAAGATTTAAATATATGGGTATTACTTGAAAGAAGACAAGTAATGATCCACCCATTCGTGTTGTAGTTGATTATTCAATTTGTTTGCGACAAAAAGAGTTAGCTTATAGTACTGTTTCAAAAACATTCTATGTTGAATCCATTACATATACAGGTACTCATATAGAACTAGCTTTACTGGATCCGGTTCAATCTAGAATCTAGTTAGTCAAAGCGTGGTTGCGTGAATGAAAAAAACGACACTGTCACATGTCTTTAGTCTATCTACATATACGAAATCTTAGTAAAAAGCAAACAAAATAAAGTTGATATGCATGTAAAGCCATACTATTATTTAAAAAGTTGCTTTATAGGGATAATTGCTTTCTGCAAATGAGTTTTTTCGTGAAAGTTTATTTAATAAAAATATCATCGCCTGAGTTGAATACTTGAATTTTATAATAAGCTCTATATGAGTAAGACTATGTTTGTTTTTGGTGTAATGATCAATTTGTGACCATTGGATCATAGTCACTGACAACAACAGAGAAAGAAGAGAAAAAAAAAGAAGATACATTTATAATCAATCGTAACTTTGGGAAATGAGACGTTTCGCATGTTAGGTACTATATAATATACTATATACTACTACTACTCAATAAGATTTTTCTAACAAAAATCACATCATATGTAATTCATGATTGTTGTTAAAAAAAAAAAAAAAAAAAAATGTAATTCATGATCAAAGCCTATCATCTATCCATGATCGATCTTAAACTTTTTTTAGCTACTACTGATAGAAACCGAGTTCTATTTTCTTAGTTTAGACCATGATTACGGGGGATTCTTTCCCCTTAAATTCTCTTAATAAAAACTAATAAAAAAATATAAAAAGGAGAGAGATGTAAGAAACCGGTGCTAAAAGTACCAGGGAAAGAAACGTTCTTTTACCTTTTCTTACTCGTGTCGATTTCTGATTCGTTATATATTAAAATATTAATTTTTTCTTTTTCTTTGAAGAACGTGAACCTTTCTCCACTAATGATGCTCTTATAAGATTAGTTTTGCGTTTAATCCAAAGATTTCTTTTGGGTTTTTTGTTAGCAAAATGATGGATTTTATTAATTTAATATACTGACGTCAACACGATACGTCTTGTTGTTGTGAACATAGTAGTACTGTACACCTCTGGTCAACATTAGTGCTGGGCACGGGACGGGTACCCTTGAATTTTCTCCGACCCTTTACTCGTCCCGACCCTAACGGGTAACAGAAAAAATTTACTCATACTCGACCCTTAAATAACGGGTACCTAGAGAAATGGGTACCCGGTAAAAAATAATTGACCCTTTACTCGTCCCGACCCTTTATTATTACCCGGAAAACGAGTACCCGATAAAAAAATGTTAATAATCGCAATAATAATTTTATCTTTTGAAATTCAAAAAATGAAAAATTCATAAATTTATGCAATATATAGTTCCAAAATTATAAAATTACGAATTTTGAAAATAAAAATAATATATTAATTCAGTTAGGCTAAGTTGAACTTAGGTTTTAACTCTAAATCTATAAATTAATAATAAATAATAATAATAATAATACAAAATATTAACGGGTATTTATGGGTCGGGTAGCAAAACGGGTAAAAGACCGAGTAACGGGACGGGTATTGAAAACTAAACTAATACCCTATACTCGTCCCTTACTCACGGGTAATATAAATATAATACCCTTTACTCGACCCTAAAGCTGCGGGTACCCTTCTTTTTAGGACGGGTACGAGCCGAGTAACGGGTCGAATACGGGTAACGGATATTAGTGCCCAGGCCTAGTCAACATAATATATACATACATCATTTTTGTCTGTTAGAAAACAGCTTTTTTTTCTAAGTTTATTTTCGGGTTTGCCATTTCATTTGCTCTAAAAGAATAATTATTGAAAGACTCCAACACAGCAGAGGAATGCTGAAAATAGCAAACAAACAATCAGAAGGAACTGATGGAAGTAACAGAGAGAAGAGATGGAAGAAATACATATTTTCTCGATGGTTAATAAACCAAAAACAAGAAAAAGACAACAAAACCAGGTCTTATAACGTTATGGGCCTTATCAATTTTCAAAGCCCATTGAAAATTACATAACTTGGCTTGTGAGCTTTGGTCTTCTTCTTTTTCTATATTTTTTATAATGTAATTATATATCATCATACAGCTTAATAAACATTCTACACATTACATACTACTAAGTTGACAGTACATGAAGGTAAAAACCCTAGGAAACTTAGGTGAACCAAGAAAATAAACTTACATACAACATAGGCTGGACCTATCATTATCTATAAGTCCATCATTACGCCCATTTTATTTAGCAAAATATGCGAAAAAGCAAAGCAAACCATTTACAAAGACTTGCTTCACACAACACCAAATAGAACCTTCTATCTCCCTCATCAGAAGTCTATGTTACTTACCCACACATACATACATTACATATACGTATCGAAGAATACGTACTTTTGTTTTTGTCTTTAGTAACTCCAAAGTGACAATTCTTCGTAACACATTTCATCTTCAGCGTACACACTCGTATTCGTATCAATGTACGATCTCGGCGGCGACATCAACGGCTCCTCCGCGAGCCTCATCATCATCCCAGCGACTCCTTCTCCTTCCGACGTTTCAAACTCACCTGACGAGGGCAAAACAGTGATTCCGGTACTAAACTCCGGCGGCCTAAACATCTCCGCCGCCTCAGCCGCCGTGCGCCTGATCGTGTCCGGATCGGTTGATTCCGGCACCGGCAACCGCCAAGCAGAGTCGGAGAAATTCAAACACGCGGATTTCCCGCGTAAGGCGAGAACCGCCACGTCGTGAGCACGCGCGGCCATCTCCGCTACGGGATAAGTTCCTAGCCAGACTCTGCGCTGGTTGATCGGTTCACGGACTTCGCAGACCCATTTGTCGCCGTCCCTACGTCGGACGCCTCTGTAGATTGGGTGACGTGTCTCTTTGAAGATACGTCGTCCTGCACGCTTCTTCGGCTTCATCTCCGCCACGTTGATACCGTCTCTTTCCATCTCCGACCTGGTTCAGATGAAACAGAGCAAAAATGTTTCGTAAGTATGAAAACAGAAAGATCCAAAATTTCGAAGTTTATGAATTAGAAAATCTGTTAAAAGACTTAATATTTTACAACAAATTTCATCGTATTGGGTTTTTAATAGTAAAACTCAAGAATCATCAGTTTAGAACAGAGTAAAAAACAGAGTAAAATGCAGAGTAAGTAAAGCAAAAAGCATAAAAATTCAAAATTTCGACAGATTCCGAATTTAAAAACCTGAATTTACAAGAATCATCGTAATGCGTTCTTAAAATTCGAATTGAATTCAAGCTTTATTTTAGTTCAAAGCCTAAACTATAAACAGAGTAAAATGCCAAAAAAAAAAAAAGAGAATTTGGGAATATCAACACAATAGTAAAATGTAGTAATAAGAAAAGCTGAAGTTACCTTGGAATTGTTTTCTTAAATTAGTAATTGAAATCGAGGTGAAAGGAAGCTTTGTGTGTGTGTGTGTTTTGAGGAGGTTGCTCTGTTTTTGTAGTTTGGGGTAGTGAAGAAGAAGAGTGAAGTGAAGTGAGATTTTATAGGCAACGGTAGTGTGACCCACTAAGTACGAACCGGACGCGCGTAAGACATGGTGTGAACTGTGAATGAATGATTAATGATCTTCTTTCTTTTAACTGTTGCGCCAATGCCATGCTGGCAAATTATGAAGTCTTTATATGTTTTAGTCGATTCGTTAATTTATAACGAAATATTTTCAGCAATCCTAACATTGTAAAAGACTTATAAAAAAAAAACCTTAGAACAATGTCGATCCAAAAATACATTTTACTTTTTTATACATCACAAAATATTACTAGAAAGTAGAAACTAACCATGAATAATAACCACATAAACATACGAGTTTCGTGAATTATATTCACATAAGAATTAATAAAACCATCGAAAATATGAAAAATGTGGTCAGCTCATACATTGCAATTTTTGAAGGAGCCCATTGGGTGAGAATTTTTAAGCTCGTAAAACTGATTTTTTTTAGTTGTTTGGATTGGGCGAATTTGAAGCACGTGGCCTTTTATAAGTATCTGTACTTATCACGTGGGGTTTCCGTGGGGGTAACATTTTTGCACTGTACATTCATCTTCGTTTTCTTTAGATTACTCCCTCTGTCTCATGAAGATTGATGTTTTGAAACTTTCACACATATTAAGAAAATTTTTAGTTTTTATTTGTTAATTAATTTATAATTACTTTTTGGTAGAGAGAGAAAATATAAATCAATAACAATTCAAAAATTTTAATATTTTAAATGATTACTTCTTGAAGTTTGCAAAACATCAATGTTTGTGGGACAAAAATATATCCCAAAATATCAATCTTTGTGAGACAAAAGGAGTATTAATTATTCTATTATCCAATGTTAAAAATTAGTTTTAAAGACGCTTTACCATTTATGGCGTGAACGTAATAGCCGTAAGCACCACCGTGATGAGCTTTACACGACTTTTCAGCTTTCCCAGACTCATTGACAGGTCTATCAAATCAAACCTCGTTGCAATACTCACCAGCTTCCAAGTTATACGGTGGTGTTACTGTTACAGAACTAATGCTGATCGTAGTTCAGATTTTTAAGACATGTATTTGTTTGTCTTAAAACATGTAATTTGTTTGTCTTACAAGTTTTTATTCAGAAATGATGTTATTGTTATATTGTTAGATTGATATTTTGTCAAGTTATAAACTAAATCTAAAATTAATTTGTTGGTGAACAATTAGAAATATAATAATGATGTATGACAGTAAGTTATAGAAAGCAGACACGGCGGGGTCATCAGGACATGGATTTATCCCAATCAGTTTTCGGTTGGGAAGTAAATGCTTAGTACTGTTAAAGTGTTAAGTGAGTGTTACTTGCGCGTCTGCTTCACGTACATTTTAAATCTATAATCTTTAACCTTTGTACTTTATAATTTTATATGTTGGTTATATTGTTTATTTCTTGCATAAATTTACAAAACATAGTTGACAAATAGTAAATACTAAATACTGTCACATTGATCAAGATTTATTGTGAAAAATGTAAGTTGTTAAGGCTCATTTAGTTAGGTTCTAACGTATAGGCCATGTAAAAGTGAAAACATATAAAATTACTAGTTAAACGTTATTATATTTTTTTGTTTGAAAGAATACCTTATATTCAAAAATGTCTAAATCTACTGGTTCAACGAGGAATATATTACCTTTAACAAACAACGATTTAGGACAACATGTTATTGGTTTGTTTCGGCGACTGCTATAGACCAAGGTTCAAGAAATTGATGATCTAGGCGCACATGAACCTTCGGATATTCTGAATCAAATCGGTTTAGACGTTTATTTAATAAAATAAATAGTATATTATCTTTAACAGTAATAAGCGATTAATCAATTTTGGAAGCGAACCTATCAAAAGATAATAATATGTTCAAATAAATATTGGCTATTGGGCCTAAACCTAACTTTTGGATTCAGATAGATTCAGGCTCATGTATTTTGTGTTCAATTCATGAAATTGCAGTAGCAAGTGAAAACTCATTTCTTTTACGAATGTCTCTATTTTAGTTTGTCTCTACTCTCTAGTAGTGCGAGTAATCCTAGGCAACTACTTCTGTAATACAAAGCAGATCTTAACTTAGAGTAAGCTTTATATATGGAGAAATTAAATTGTACATTAAAAAACTGACTCAGATGAATTTGAAGCTATTGGGCCTCAATCTAGGATCCAGAATCAGATTTTCTTAAAGCCTACGTAAGTTTTTTTGTTGTTGTTGTTGTTGGTAAAAAAGCCTACGTAATAGATTTCACTTCATTTTCATGTAGATATATCTTATTATGTAAATTTCAATAAACAAATTTGTATCATGCAAGTATATAATCATCTCGTTTATAATCCGTCGCAAAGTAAAGAAATGAAATAACATGTACAAAACTAAATCTTGTATCCGTAATCTTTTATTTTCAATGAAAGTCTGATTTATCTTTTTGGTCACTCAAAATCAAAATATTAGAGGGTGGTATTGGTTTGAGATTTATGAAGATTCTTGAAGAGTTCAACAAAATCATAAAAAATGAATAAGTGAAAGATTGTTAAAGATTGCTAGAAAGTTTTGTTGATTAGTTTTCTAAAATCTTGTAAAGTCCTCCAAACAATCCTGTATTTTTATGATACTTTCCATGACTTTCTTTTGTAAAGAAAGTGTCTAAAATCATGAACCAATAATATAATAATTGAACTCATTAACAATCCTAGATTCTTTTGTTTTAATTGAATAACACAAAAATTTTAATGATTTTATAAAAGTCTGAATCCAATAATCCAGATTTATTAAGATTTTAAATGACCTTTTTATAAATCACAAACTAATAACACTAAACTTTAACAGAGTTTAACAAAATTTTGATCTAATAACAATAGATTCTACATAACATTTAAAATCTTTAAAACTCTATTCAAATCTTAAACCAATAATCCCCACTAAGTTTGTGATTGCTATTGTCGCCGCACCACATATATATCTGTATCCGACATCTTCATTGACTATACCAAAAAAAAAAAATTCCGAATCAATAAAAAGCAAAAACAAACAACAAATTATAAAATTTACTTAATTTCTTACAGCTAGCTAGTACAAAAATAATATCCCCCACCAAACACAAACACAAACAAAACACACTTTAGGGAAACCCCACGCAATAACCACGCACTCTCTCATCTCATATATACTCCAATTTAACAACCTTAATCTCTGTCTCTGATCACTTAAAAAAACCCTAATTCGTTTCTAATCCATTTCTCGTTTTCTACTTATCTATCTCTCTATATAATTTTACATTTATATTATTATTATATAACAAAACAGACACATAAATTCACATAGTATATATATATATATATATATATATATATATGGCTGACCCAAATAATCAAATCACTGAACCTAAAGCTATAAGCCAAGCTTCTTCTTCATCGTCAGTTACTATTTTGCCAGTTCGCACGTGTGGTGACAGTGTCTCTGACTCTGCCACGTGTGAAAACCCTTGTCCACTTGATAGTATAACTTCTGCTGCTACTTCAACTACTACTACTGTTTCTTTTGCGGCTCCTTCTTCTACTACAAGTGGTCATGGTATCAACACTTTGATGTCCACTGACGCCGACATCTCTCGCCGGAAAAAGCATCCTCTTTACCGGGGTATCCGTTGCCGGAGCGGTAAATGGGTCTCCGAGATCCGAGAGCCTAAGAAGACGACACGTGTCTGGCTCGGGACTTATCCGACGCCGGAGATGGCTGCCGCAGCCTATGACGTGGCGGCGTTAGCTCTTAAAGGCCGAGACACCGTCTTGAACTTCCCGGATTCCGTGGGATCTTACCCCATTCCCCTTTCTTCTTCCGCAGCTCATATCAGATGCGCTGCGGCCGCGGCTGCTGCTGCTAGGGGTGCCGGTACGGGTGCAGCGGCCGTGAAGGGAGGTGAAAAGAAGGAAGAGGAAGCTTGTGATGGGGCGGGATCTTCAAATACGCAGCACTTTGTGGACGAAGAAGAGCTATTGAACATGCCTGGTTTGCTAGCGGATATGGCCAAGGGTATGATGGTGGCTCCACCGTGGATGGGATCTCCTCCGTCAGATGATTCGCCAGAGAATTCTGATGGAGAGAGCTTGTGGAGCTACTATTGATCGATTGACATATCAGTTTAATTTCTTGTTGGATATATGATCCTTCTGTTCACATTTACGCGAGTCATCTTTTGTATCTTTCTCCTGATGATTGTTTGAGATGATTTGCTAAATAATCGTATGTTTTCCCACTTTTTATGATTCAAGAAGATAGATCTTTTTGAACAATATAATTTTAGTCACATTTTGTTTTTGGAGTGTTCTTGAATTAGGGCTCTGATGATGAAGTGTTCTTGATTTTTGATTAGGGTTTTTATTAGTCTATCTACCCATTTTTTCTTGTGATTGTCTTTTATGTTTTATATGAAACAACTTTATGTATATAATCCTAATTTTTCATATATGATAGATAAAATTGTGATGCTAGAAACTCCTTTTATAATGCTCTCTTGTTCTTAGAAATACAGAAATGTGCATATCTTGATGGATCAAGATATTTATAAGTGACATTGTTTTTTTGTATAGAACTAAATGGTCCCAGATCTATACTCATATTAAATTAATTATGAAATTTTCAACTGTTTTTAAGCATATTATACAATTTTTTAAAAGAAAGTTCGTCAAGCAAAATAGATTTTTGGTTTTGGGAAGCAGGAAAATAAACCAGAGATAAGAGAGACGAATTTTAGTGGGATTTTAATTTGTTTGGAGTGAAGTTTGAAGTACCTGATTTGTTTTTCATTTCCTTCCGTATGTAGTGTTTGTGTTGATAAAAGCTTTCTTGTACAGAGATGTTTAAGCATATAATAAAGTCTTAAATAAGTAAGGTTTCGTTAATTAGAAACATAAAAAGTACCAATAGGTTATTCTCTAATTTGTAACATCTCTTTTTTTTTTTTTTTTACTATGTACAGTAACATCAGTAACATCTGTTTTTCTAGAAAATAACAACCGGTTGTATATGTTTCCGATTGTATGAATTGCTGACGTACAAACAAAATCTTTTGCTTAGAAAATAAAACTTACGTTCTGAAAGAAAATCGGACTATACTAACTATAATATTATATTTTATGGTGCAAGTCTAATATTAACATATATATATTTTTTGGTTACTATTAGAACCGCCC
This sequence comes from Camelina sativa, assembly GCF_000633955.1. NCBI lineage: Eukaryota > Viridiplantae > Streptophyta > Magnoliopsida > Brassicales > Brassicaceae > Camelina > Camelina sativa. Next base: position 37,226,497 of record NC_025693.1, read on the forward strand.
GCATCATAATTTTCTTATTATTGTTTGGCATGTTTTCGTTCGAATTCTATTGTAAATAATGAATGACTATGCCTAATGAGTCATGAGTGTATGAGTGGAATCATACTTAGAGTAGCATAGTTTTTCAAGTTGTACACGCAAACATACATACTAGACGGATAGATTGCTGACAAAAATAAGTAAAGAAAAAGAGAGATCGTATAATTTTGCATATAATGCTCGCTCAGGTCATCGTATCTGACGCAAAAGCAGTGTCATGGTTTCGAGTAAAACAAAAAAATCAATAGTTAAATTTGATAGTTCTCAACAGTACTTAATTAACTAACTCTGATGCTGGCATTGAATCATCGAGACGTCCTTTTTCTTTTTCTTTTTTCTTCTTAAAAATCTCTAATCCTTGTCACTAACGCAATATAATTATTTCTTGTACAGTTATAAGTTTATCGTTGGTTATAAAGAAACCGGTTTGACTATAAATGGTTGACCAGTGGTTGTGAATGGTGAGTAACAGTTGATTAACTAAAATGGAACTTAGTAAGTAAATAAGTAAAGAAAAAAAACAAGAAGGCAATATAGAAAATATAAAAATATAAAATAAATAAAGAAAAATATATATTAAAATAAAGAAATAAGCTATTTTGACATCTTCGAAACGGTCGCTTGTTTGAATGTTCGTTCATAGTTAATTAAAATAAGGAAGTAGAGGATATGTGCTGTGGCGGCAGTTTCTTTTAATGATGTCTATCACTAAAAGTTTTAAATGAAATGTTTGTTTTATGAAATTAATATACACTAAAATGTCTAGTAATACCATTATGTTAATGCTTTTAGGGTTTTGGAAAATGGGTCAGGTTTTACTTGGCTTGGTAAAATGTCCAAAGATGTTTTTTTCTTTAAACCAATAAAAATGCGTTTTCCTTTTATTTATTCATAAAAGCTACAAAAATTCACTCGGCTTGTCTCTTATAATTGAATGTTTGTACCATTTTTTACACTGTGGGACCAGCATTGATAAGTGTCGATATGTCACCGGATTAACATTGTTGTTTTCACCAAATTCTTAAATTTCCTCTAAGGTCGTTGAAGAATGGATTGACCAACAAGACTAACAATGGCGTTACGTGATTCATTCTTTTCTAATTTCATTCATTACTTGCATAGAGTTCAAAAGAGTGTGTTTCTCTGGTTTTGGAATGTTTTCTGAGATCTTTCGATTGGTGACGTTGTTTAAATAAGACTGTTAGTTTTAGCATTTTTAGAGAATGCGATTAAAGATGAAAGAAAAGAAGAGAGTTTTCCTAGAATGTTCAAACACACTTTTGGATATAAACAAAATTTGTTGTCCGGATATTGTTTATATATTATAGATTAAGTAACTATAGTTCATCTAGAAAGAAGAAAATTGTGTTGAACTCTTAACATATTTCTTTCGGACAATAAATTTTTTATATGCTGCACATATTAGATTGAATTTGTTATATAAATTTTAAGTATTAAAGAAAGAGATAAAATAATTTTAACACCCATATATTGATATATAGTTCTAGGTTATCAATAATAACATGTTACTGTTACCTTTTTTTTTTTTTTTTTTTTTTGTGTGTGTGTGTGTGTTGGAACCGAAAATAGTATTACAGCAGTAACAACTGAACTCAAATCTTCGACTTAAAGTCAAGTTAAGTTAGCCTACACTAACACCATCTCCTCCACCAACACTAACAACTGGACATTCGGGTTAGAGACTATTGTAGTAACAATACAAAGTCTGTACACCACACAAGACAGAACTAACAATATTGTTAAAGCTGTAAAGAGAGGAACAAGACACGCCACAACTATTATAGTATTAATATATTAATTGTCCAGAAGATTATTATAGTATAATCGTAGTATAGTTATGTCAAGCCTCATCATTTTCTACATTATAATTTCAAATTTTTAACAAAAGAAAAGCAGATGACATGAGACTACAACTATTATAAGTATATTTAAAATTTCTTCTTTTGGCATCATACTACTATAGTATTATTGTTCAGAAGATCGATAAGGAAAGAGCAATATTTATGCATTTGTGTTTTATTTTATCTATCTTGATAGAGAGGAGACAACACATATCTTTCTCGATATCGCTGGGGTCCATTGACTTATCATTCCAAAATACTCCAATAGCAGCCAATTTTTAAGCTTTTTTTTTGGGTTACCAATTGTATTTTTTGTCCACTCTAAATGACGAGCCTTACTTTTACCATATGACTAATAATCACATCTTTCTATATTGTAAATTAAATCAGTGGACATAATATAAGTTCATATTCTATCTATGAATTGATGGGAGATAAGAGAATCTATGAAAATGTAATTTTCTTTTTGCTATTGTTTGTTTGTGGTAATATTATTTTGAAAAATAGTTGGCTATATATAGTTCGTTGTTTTACGCCTACTATAGTACATTGTGCTTTATGTACGAGATTGTTATAGAATCTATAGAAATTTCTTCTGGTTGATTTATTTATTGAGTGTGAATATTGGTGAAGTCGACATGAAAAGGTGACAATTTGTGTAGCCAATTTTATTTGTTTCCGTCCGTACTTACCTAAATTGTAAGATCCAAGTCATAGTAGGCGTAAAAGTTGTTTCTCTTTTAAATAGAAAAAGAAAATTATTACATCAAATCTGTGAATAATACATTGAATCTAGTATCGAAGTCTATTTAAAAATCATAATTTTCTACAAGATAATAATCAAATCAAATTGACATTCCACAATATGTGATTTAATTTCTGGTTTGCTAAGAACTCGTTGGCAAGTGGGTTTGCTAGTTTGTCTGTCCCTAGACTCACGGGTTTCATCATTACATACCCTATTGAAACAAATTTAGTAGATTACTATAATTTGTACTTCCAGTTATTATTATGAACTATATAAACGACAAATAGTTAAATAATGGAATATATGAAGTAGCAAAAAAACAAACAAAAGCATTAAAGTTGAATTGTTCCCAATACAAAATACAAATGGTTTGAGGGGAAAGTAAATTTCGTTCATCATGTATTAATAACTTAGCTTGTGACATGTAGACAAGGAGGAACCCTCCGAGGAATTGATCTCTCGTGCCAGCCTCATCTGCGTATCCTTTCAAGTTTCATCTTACGTACGGGAAATAGTTAGTGTTTATTATTTAGTACTATACCTAGAAAAAGCATGCATGTGAATGATGGGATGGGACGTGCCGATGTGACGTCATGCGTATCATGAGAGGTACGTTCTATAATAAGTATGAATGTAATTTGAAGATTAAGAGGGATAAAAAAAAAAAAAAAGGCGTTTGGAAAGACGAAACCGGCTACCATGAGTATAAGAATTCTAGTAGAATGGTATAACATATATGTACTATATAGTACTAGTTGGAAGATATAACTTAAAGAGTATATATAAAATACTTGAATGGGTTTACATTCCTAAACCCAAAAAAATCTGATCCCAAACCTGAATGGATACCCAAACGCCTAGTCCTACCGCATGACACGGTCATTTAAATTACAAATATTCCAAGTTTCTAACTATGTAGTTTCAAGTGAACGATATATGTTTGTTGATCTTGACTACTTTAGTCTTTAGAAATACAGTCGTTTTGTACTTTTTGTCTTTTTACGTACGAAGCAATTATTCGAAACTTTAAAATCCCACTTTCTTTTTTCTTATATACATGACAGAAAAATGTTAGATTTTTTCTTTTTTTCGAGCTCATCGATTGACTGTATAAAAAGATATAGCCGAAATTTCGATTTATTAGCATGGACTTTGATTCTTTGAACGAGCAGAAAACTTTGAAATAATTATTTTGTCAACAACAAAAGAACAAGTAAATCGATAATTGCTAATATTAAGTTGTTATGGCTTTGTTGACTAAAAGTTAAAAGAAAGCAAAGTGGTGTTGCATATGGCCGACACGGTCTCTCTTTTCTTCTTTGTTGGTTCTTCATATCTCATTATAACTTTTCCATGCAGTTAATAAATCACTCATGAATTTTATTTAGTTTACTAATGGTTCGATCTTATTTTGGATTAATGATATCCAACCAATGCTCATTGATGTATTATATCATTCGGAACACCATAATGTTATGTAGTTTTGATGAGTGTAGATATGATATAATTTATAATTTGATTAAATCACACCAATATATATGTTCTAAAACCTGTTAGACGAGACCTAGCGGATGGCACCTAATCATATACGCACACTTTTCTGTGTTCAAATTGGCTAAACATGTCAAATAATTTGGTGACCGACCAAAGAACCCAAAAACTATTCTATAAAATGGAATATAGTTTTTGTTACAAGAATTTAGTAACGTGATTCACTTTGTACACATATACAAGTAAGTTCTCGACCATATATTTGATGTGACTTGATTTTATATGTAAGTAGAAGAGGCATATGGAAGTTCATAACTGCAAGATACACGAGAATTAAAAAGAATCAAGTTATAAATAAGTCAAGATGAACATATTTGTTGATATTTTAGCATTGCAATTCTTTAGTAAGTATTCGGAACTTTGTCTGCTTTCCAACTTACGACTGCTTGGTCTATCACTTGATGATTCTATCCTATTCAAGCTTTAATATTTTGAAAAATTGTACTTCTTTATAATATTCCCTCTGTTTCACAAGACTGCCACTTTATTCTTTATAATACTTCCTCTATTTCACAAAACTGTCACTTTATATTTTCAATGTGATTTTTAATATCAAATTTTCTAATTTATCTTTAACCTAAAGTTTTTTCTATTAAATTTAAATGATAAATTGCTTATTAAATAGGGATATATATGTATAATTCAAGTTTTTCTAAATTTATCTGTAATTGGTCAAAATAACACTCTTTGTGAAACAGAAAAAATAATACTAAAGGTTTATGAGTGAACATATTGGTCAAGTCGATATTTGGTACCATGCATTTTGGTTTAATCAAGAAACATAATTCAAATTTCGAGGAAAACAAATCAGAGTTTTGGTCAAAAATTGGGAAGAGAAGAATAAAATCAGATCTTAATTTCTCCTGTTATACATAAACGGTAAGAAAGAAAAACAAAACCAAAAAAAAAAAAAAACTTGCTGTTTTTTAAAAGACAACATTATTCTTCTTTTCTCGTCTTTGGTCTTACAGGCTTCACAGGAACTAAATAGCTGAGAAGAAGCACAGCGATAGGTATAACTGTTCCAATGTAATATACACTCTTGAAGGCAATGATTGTTTCGTGTAAGCTTAAAACCTGAATGTTACACACAAAAGAATGAGCGAACTGTTACAAGATACGCGAAAAAAACTGAGGGAAGAGTTTTGTTTGGTTACCATGAATCCGACTGATGAGTAATTGAGAACCACTACTGTGTAGAGGAAATTGATGAGAACCAAAACGTTTCTCAGCGTTGCCATTTTCGGAGGGATTGCTTGTTGCCATCGGTAAATAGCTGTTCAATGCAAAAGGAGAAGTTTCTTAGATACCATTTTACAGAACTAAAACAAAACAGAACATTAATAAGAGACGAAGGCGACTATCTTACCTTTCGAACCGTCGATCATTAATGCAGATTGCACAAAGAATATAATGTATCCAGGATACAGTCCCTGCAAAAAGAACAAGTAGAGCTTTTGATTACTTTCATTGGCACAAAAAGAATGGACCTTTGTGCACAAAAAGAAAAGAGCACTAACATGCCAGACAGCACTGACGGTTTGCGTAGCTAGCAACTGGAAGAAACCTGCTTTCTTCCCTGGTTTCACAATTCTCTCATATACATCTGCGTCAAAAAAGCACACAAACGGTTAAAAGGCTTATACACAATATGGCAATCTCTACGATCTCCTCATATGCAACTTACAGTGACGGAGCCACGTGCTGACTTGTATGTTCCAGTAAAGTGGAATCTGAACCGCACTCTTGGCAAGCTCAACCCCCAAAATATCAACATTCTTGGCACGATCCCATTTCGCCTTTGTTAGAGTTTCATCAGCCCAACCACTGAAACCCAAACCGGAGATAATAATGGAAGCCTCTGAAATAGACCATATGAAGTAATACTTCCAACGAGCAGTAAAACCCGCCATGTATTGATAACCAAGTCTCTTCCAGAATCCCCATTCTTGGTACACTGGTTCAGTAAACCGGGTTAACGGAAACTGAGGTACTAAGTAGAGATATAAAGCCATACAAATGGCAGCTTGAAATATAGCTCGAATCATTGCTCCATAAGGTGATGGTCGCTTTCCTTTTTCAGAAACACCCCAAATCTGAAATCCACACACAAACAAACAGACTCCAGTCACTCCATAAATCAAGAACATCACTTTTTCGATAAGGAATGTGAGAGAGAGAAAGAACAAAGCTTACTCCTTTCTGTTCAGTCCATTCAAGATAATCTTTCATTTCGAAAACAGGGCCAGCAAAATGGCTTCCACAACAAAGGCAATAACCAAAGTACTCAATTAAAGAAGGCATCCCAATCAAACGGTTCTTCTTCTGAGCCTCACGTAGACCTTCTTCTTTCAACACTCCATCGTTGTAATTTATCGAACACGAAATCACTTTCAACGTTAACACCATCAAAGCTCCTAACATACATACATACATTCATCACAACCAAAACTTCCAGTATTACAAAATCAAAGATTCCAAGACTGTAATCACAATCTGAATATGGTTCTTCCACAATGATTCAAAAGAGCTACAAAGATTCAAACTTTAAACAACACCCTAATAGTTTCACACTCAGCTAAAGAGAGTTACCAGTAGAGTCAATTCCACCTTCTTTCCAAGCATCACCACTCATATAAAACACATGACTACATACATAAAAACAAAACTTACGAATCATAAAAGGAGCAAGATTTAGAAACCAAAAAGCTTTAAAGTTTCAAACTTTTTTTACCAGCCAATGAGATAAGCGAAACCAAGGAAGAAAGTGATGAATCCAGACAAGGGTCGATAAATCGCCATTGAAGCGTAACCAATCGTCATTGGGACAAGGAAGTGAAGATTCGAAGAGAAGCCAAAGGAGAGATAAGAGAGGAAAGCACCAGACGCAGCTGCGTAGATGTGTTTACCGAGTCGACTCGGGACGAATCGCCATAAGAACGAGACTGGGATCGTCGCGACGAAACAGAGGAGGAAACGGAGGACTGCGACGGAGACGCCGATCGAGGCCGCCATGGAATCCATGTCTAACGATCCCATGGTGAAGTGAAGATTGTTGATTTTGGTGTGTCAAACTCTGACTGAGCTATGACGAAGACGACGAGAACATATGAATCAAATCGAATCTCTTCTGTAGGTCTCTCTTTTTTGTAGTTCGTGTGGGGGTTTTGGTTTCGATCTTGTTGACGAAAAGGTATATGTGCAGTTACGATAATACCCTCTGCTTTTTTTTTTTTTCATTCAATGTTTTATAACTAACAATGTTCTATTGTTCTTGGACATATCGAAAAACAAAAACACCTTATCTTGTAGGTCGATCTCATTTATGATCTTACCCACGATATACATTTTACAATTGAGAATTTTTGAGCTGAATAAACAAGTTTACAATGATTACTATCTATAAAACTTATGTAGTTAAAAAAAGTTACAAGAAAATTGAGTAGTATTTATGTTTTATAATGTTTCAAAAAAATATAATTATTCAGAGATTTATGGCCGAGACTAATCCCTGAGAAGATGTATCTTACATATAAACTTTTTCTTCGGGTATTCAAATGGGCCGTAAGCAAGAGCCCATATCCATGTGGTCACATAGTAAATAAGTAGCAATTATGTATCTGAGGAGAATTGATCTCTGGTCTGGACAAAAGGACAACTCTTCCAATCAGATGGGAACCACTAGCCCACCGCCATGTAAACTTGTTTATCAATTTGTAATTATTGTCAATTTACAATATTCATACAAGTGTTATAAGGAGTTGGTTATTTGTAACTCCTTAGTACACTTGTATGAACCACTAGCCCACTACCATGTAAACTTTTTTTCTTTCTGAAATGATCAAATTATCAATTTACATTTGAATTACAAGTGTTATAAAGAGTTGGTTATTTGAAGTAATAACATAAATATTTTCTTGAAAAAAAAATAGACATTAAATTTTAAAACTATAAAATAGTATTTACAAATATTATAACCAATTAAATAAAGATTGATTTATTTCTTATTGCTTTATAAATGCCAAAACTAAATATTTAGGAATTTTAATATTAGTTCATAATATAACTCAAATTCATGTCATTTTGAGGAATATCTGTAAAATATTAAAACTACATGATTGAGTAAAATATCTTGTATAGAAAAGTCATAATACTTCTCAAATCATCATAAGAAATAATTTAAGCTTCACACCAAAAAATAATAATAATAATTTAAGCAAACATAAATTTACAATCTAATTATATCATAGTAGATCATATCTGTGTAATTAAATATTATTCTATATACATGTAGCATATCACCTAAAATCTTATACTATAATTTGACATTTTACCTTGATAATTTTTATCTCCATCTATAAACTCAAACACATCTTCCTATATATATATATATTTTTTTTTTTGGACAAACACATCTTCCTATATAAACACACATAAACCAAGCAATTAAACATCAACATTCACAATCCACACACAAAAAACTTGTACAATTACTAAAGATAAGTCTTTAAGAAAAGAAAAAAGAAATGATGAATACGAAGAGTGTAGCCATGTTGATGATGGTGTTGATGGTACTAATGGGAATGGAGAACGTTTTGGTTCACGCTCGTCATCATCATCATCGTCGTTCTCCTTCTCCTTCACCAGATTCTGACTCTCCTCCTCCTTCACCAAATTCTGACTCCCCTTCTCCTTCATCAGATTCTGACTCTCCTCCTCCTTCACCAGATTCTGACTCTCCTTCTCCTTCTCCTTCACCCGATTTAGGCGGAAAAGAAATATATTGTGTACTTGGTTGTTCTATTCATAAATGCTTTCTCCTAGGCATAATAAACTCAAGTAAGTTGGTTACTCTTACATATTAATTATGGATTGATCTATGTGTATTAACTAGCTTAATCATTTGAACAGTTTAAATGTTTGGCTCATACGTATTTTTTTGTGTTAAACCATTGATATTACAAGTTGTAGTTGTGAATCTAATAAAATTTATTTTCAAACACGAAAATTGAATATTATTATATATTTCATATTAAAATTTATGAATTTTTTTGGATATAAGTATAACTAATGATTTTTTTTTTTTTTTTTAATTTTTTGTTCTTGGAAATTTCCGATGACAACAGACGATTGGAGCAAGTACGGCTCATGCATGAAAAAATGTTCGGAGAAATGCAATATGAACAACAAAAGCGATGATATATATGTCTAAAATTACTAAAGAGCAAATGATTGTTTGGCTTCTATAATATCATTTCATAATGTTTTCGTGAGACGTATAATAAAAATATAAGAGATATATAATAATAAGTAATAACTATTGATATTTTCTTTAAACAAGAGCATCGTATAGATCTCAACAAATTTAGTGTATCACCAAATAAGTTTAAAGTTTTGATTAATTTACTTTTTTTTTTGAAAAACTAGAAAATGCAACAAAGAAGAATTCATATAATTAGTTATTAGAAAATGTAACGCAATGTTTTTTCTCTAGGTAGGCGTAGCTCCCAATTGTCACAAAAATCACGCCCACCTAACAAAATGTCCAAACATTGCGAGGCACACACCATAACGATCATGGTCCAACAAAATAAATATATGTGGTCCGCTTAAAAGTAAAACCAAAGTTTCATCATTTTGTGAAAATCGCATAAACCAAGAGACAGTTGAGAGCTCTGCTAAAAACTGTTTATTAAAATGTTGCGCGCGTGTACGTACAAAGATTTGTGTGAATTCTTTTTCACAGTTTTTATGTTTAAACAACATTATTTTCTTTCGTCGAAAATATATAATGCAAATGGTAGTTATTAAAAAAAAATAAAGATTAAAAAATGTTAGTGGAATAAATTGACAGTAATAATGTTTTTCATTGCTCTTCAATTTGTTCATCTCTTTTTTTAGTTGAGCTAATTGTTTTATATATATGTTTAGTGGGGAAAATTAGAATAAGGGTGGAATGGGATGAACATTTTTATTCATTCATTTTTTCTCAATAAAAAATAATTAATTAATTAAAAGAAGAGTTTTTTTTTGTTTTTTTTTTGTTTTCTTATTTGGTGTTTAAATATTGTTAGCCTTTGGTATTTTTTCTAGAAAAAAAGGAAAGTCAATCAATGGATGAGAGGTTTAATGTTGCATGACTAAATATAAGATGCCATTTGAATTTTTCTCCACTCTTAGTTACAAAATATTTCCTCCGTTTCAAAATATAAGATGTTTTAGCCAAAGCACGCATAATAAGAAATGTTTACTTTTAAAAAGTTGAACCAATCAGAAACAACTTGTGACAACCCGTCCCGTTGACCCCACTAGACCACTACTAGCTTGCCCCCATAGGCCCGAAGCTGGCCCTGCAGGGCATCGATCCTAACCCCTCACTGGGCAAATGGAACTATTCATCCAAATCCACAGTAGGTTATTGGTGTACCAGGCGTTCCTTGAACCATGGTCCCCATCCTTTAACAACCTTCCCACAGGACAAGCTGTCACCAATTGATCTGCAGATCAATTGGTGGCAACTTGTCCTGTGGGAAGGTTGTTAAAGGGTGAGGACCAGGGTTCGAGGAATGCCTGGCGCACCAATAACCTACTGGTGGATTGGGATATCCACAGTGATGGGTTAGGATCGATGCCCTGCAGGGCCAGCTTGGAGTCTGTTGGGACGGCTAGCGGTGGGCGAGTGGGGTCCACGGATGGTCCGTTGGGGCAGCTAGCGGTGGGCTAGTGGGTTCCACGGGACGGGTTGTCACACAACTGCATAGAATAAATAATAAGAAAATGTAAAAGTAGTCTAAAAGTTGCCTCAAAAATTGAAAACATCTTATATTGTGAAACAAGCAAAAAACTCTAAAACATCCTATATTATGAAACGGAGGGAGTAGTAAATAGTAAATAGTAAATAGTCTTGATCCTAAATACTTGGTTCTATTCATCAATGCTTTCTCCAAGGCATAAACTCAAGTAAGTTGGTTACTCTTACATATTAATTATGGATTGATCTATGTGTATTAACTATTAACTAGCATAATCATTTGAACAGTTTATATGTTTGGCTCATACGTATGTTTCTGTGTTAAACCATTGATATTACAAGTTGTAGTTGTGAATCTAATAAAATATATTTTCAAACACGAAAATTGAATATTATTATATATTTCATATTAAAATTTATGAATTTTTGGATATAAGTATAACTAATGAGTTTTTCTTTTTTGTTCTTGGAAATTTCCGATGACAACAGACGATTGGAACAAGTACGGTTCATGCATGAAAGGATGTTCGGAGAAATGCAATATGAACAACACAAGCAATGATGATATATATGTCTAAAATTACTAAAGAGCAAATGATTGTTTGGCTTCTATAATAACATTTCATCATCATCATAACTTTCCTTCTCTTTCACTCGATTTTGATGTTTATTCAAAGTCTCCTTCTCCTTCACCAGATTCTGATGTTTATTCAGTATCTCATGCAGTTTCACCAAAGCGAACCACAGAAGAAGCAATTTGTATTCTTGATTGTATGATTTATCAGTGCCACCGTGGCAAAAACTCAAGTAAGTAAATGTGTATAAACTAGCTTACTCCTTTTCTTGAACGGTTTAAATGTCTAGCTCATACGTAAATGTTATAAAGAGTTGGTTATTTGAAGTAATAACATCAATATTTTCTTGAAAAAAATAAGACATTAAATTTTAAAACTATAAAATTTATTTACAAATATTATAACCAATTAAATAAAGATTGATTTATTTCTTATTGCTTTAGAAATGCCAAAACTTAAATATTTAGGAATTTTAATATTAGTTCATAATATAACTCAAATTCATGTCATTTTGAGGAATATCTGTAAAATATTAAAACTACATGATTGAGTAAAATATCTTGTATAGAAAAGTCATAATACTTCTCAAATCATCACAAGAAATAATTTAAGTTCACACCAAAAAAAATAATAATAATTTAAGCAAACATAAATTTACAATCTAATTATATCATAGTAACCAGATCTATGTAATTAAATATTATTCTATATACATGTAGTATATCACCTAAAATCTTAAACTATAATTTGACATTTTACCTTGATAATTCTTATCTCCATCTATAAACTCAAACACATCTTCCTATATAAACACACATAAACCAAGCAATTAAACATCAACATTCACAATCCACACACAAAAAACTTGTACAATTACTAAAGATAAGTCTTTAAGAAAAGAAAAAAGAAATGATGAATACGAAGAGTGTAGCCATGTTGATGATGGTGTTGATGGTACTAATGGGAATGGAGAACGTTTTGGTTCACGCTCGTCGTCATCATCATCATCGTCATCCTTCTCCTTCTCCATCTCCTTCACCAGATTCTGACTCCCTTTCTCCTTCTCCTTTACCAGATTCTGACTCTTCTCCTCTTTCACCAGATTCTGACTCTCTTTCTCCTTCACCCGATTCTGACTCTCCTTCTCCTTTTCCTTCACCCGTTTCAGCAGGAAAAGAAATATATTGCGTACTTGGTTCTATTCATCAATGCCTTCTGCTAGGCATAAAGTCAAGTAAGTTGGTTACTCTTACATATTAATTATGGATTGATCTATGTGTATTAACTAGCTTAATCATTTGAACAGTTTAAATGTTTGGCTCATACGTATGTTTTTGTGTTAAACCCATTGATATTACAAGTTGTAGTTGTGAATCTAATAAAATATACTTTCAAACTCGAAAATTTAATATTATTAGATATTTCATATTTAAATTTATAAATTTTTGGATATAAGTATAACTAATGATTTTTTTTGTTTTGATTTTGTTCTTGGAAATTTGCGATGACAACAGACGATTGGGACAAGTTTGGCTCATGCATTAAAGAATGTTCGGAGAAATGCAAAAGGAATAACACAAGCGATGATATATATGTCTAAAATTACTAAAGAGCAAATGATTGTTTGACTTCTATAATATCATTTCATAATGTTTTCGTGAGACATATAATAAAAATATAAGGGATATATAATAATAAGTAATAACTATTGATATTTTCTTTAAACAAGAGCATCGTATAGATCTCAACAAATTTAGTGTATCACCAAATAAGTTTAAAGTTTTGATTAATTTACTTTTTTTTTTTGAAAAACTAGAAAATGCAACGAAGAAGAATTCATATAATTAGTTATTAGAAAATGTAACGCAATGTTTTTTNATAAACCAAGCAATTAAACATCAACATTCACAATCCACACACAAAAAACTTGTACAATTACTAAAGATAAGTCTTTAAGAAAAGAAAAAAGAAATGATGAATACGAAGAGTGTAGCCATGTTGATGATGGTGTTGATGGTACTAATGGGAATGGAGAACGTTTTGGTTCACGCTCGTCGTCATCATCATCATCGTCATCCTTCTCCTTCTCCATCTCCTTCACCAGATTCTGACTCCCTTTCTCCTTCTCCTTTACCAGATTCTGACTCTTCTCCTCTTTCACCAGATTCTGACTCTCTTTCTCCTTCACCCGATTCTGACTCTCCTTCTCCTTTTCCTTCACCCGTTTCAGCAGGAAAAGAAATATATTGCGTACTTGGTTCTATTCATCAATGCCTTCTGCTAGGCATAAAGTCAAGTAAGTTGGTTACTCTTACATATTAATTATGGATTGATCTATGTGTATTAACTAGCTTAATCATTTGAACAGTTTAAATGTTTGGCTCATACGTATGTTTTTGTGTTAAACCCATTGATATTACAAGTTGTAGTTGTGAATCTAATAAAATATACTTTCAAACTCGAAAATTTAATATTATTAGATATTTCATATTTAAATTTATAAATTTTTGGATATAAGTATAACTAATGATTTTTTTTGTTTTGATTTTGTTCTTGGAAATTTGCGATGACAACAGACGATTGGGACAAGTTTGGCTCATGCATTAAAGAATGTTCGGAGAAATGCAAAAGGAATAACACAAGCGATGATATATATGTCTAAAATTACTAAAGAGCAAATGATTGTTTGACTTCTATAATATCATTTCATAATGTTTTCGTGAGACATATAATAAAAATATAAGGGATATATAATAATAAGTAATAACTATTGATATTTTCTTTAAACAAGAGCATCGTATAGATCTCAACAAATTTAGTGTATCACCAAATAAGTTTAAAGTTTTGATTAATTTACTTTTTTTTTTGAAAAACTAGAAAATGCAACAAAGAAGAATTCATATAATTAGTTATTAGAAAATGTAACGCAATGTTTTTTCTCTAGGTAGCTCCCAATTGTCACAAAAATCACGCCCACCTAACAAAATGTCCAAACATTGCGAGGCACACACCATAACGATCATGATCCAACAAAATAAATATATATGGTCCGCTTAAAACTAAAACCAAGTTTCATCATTTTGTGAAAATCGCATAAACCAAGAGACAGTTGAGAGCTCTGCTAAAAACTGTTTATTAAAATGTTGCGCGCGTGTACGTACAAAGATTTGTGTGAATTCTTTTTCACAGTTTTTATGTTTAAACAACATTATTTTTTTTCGTCGAAAATATATAATGCAAATGGTTGTTATTAAGAAAAGTAGAGATTAAAAAATGTTACTGGAATAAATTGACAGTAATAATGGTTTTCATTCCTCTTCAATTTGTTCATCTCTAGTTGAGCTAATTGTTTTATATATATGTTTTGTGGGGAAAATTAGAATAGGGTGGAATGGGATGAACATTTTTTATATTCATTTTTTTCTCAGTTAAAAAAATTAATTAAAAGAAGAGTTTTTTCCTTTTCTTTTTTTTTTTTCTTTTTTCTTATTTTGTGTTCAAATATTTTTAGCCTTTGGTATTTTTTCTAGAAAAAAAGAAATTCAATCAATGGATGAGAGGTTTAATGTCTGGATGACTAAATATAAGATGCCATTTGAATTTTTCTCCATTCTTAGTTACAAAATAGTAAATAGTAAATAGTCTTGATCCTAAATAGTAAATACTAAATAGTCTCATCCTCTCTGCGTATATATATAAATCAATCTTTCTCTTTTTTTTTTTTTTTTTTGGTTTTACCATAATCAGATCTTTCTCTTTAACCCAGCTTCTTAATTAACTCTTAAGTCTCTGGAGGAAAAAAAAGATGATGAACACAAAGAGTGTAGCCATGTTAATGATGGTGATGATGGTACTAATGGGAATGGAGAATATTCTGGTTCACGCAAATCATCACCATCACTCTCCTTCTCCTTCACCAGATTCTGATGTTTATTCAGTATCTCATGCAGCTTCACCAAAGCGAAGCACAGAAGAAGCAATTTGTATTCTTGATTGTATGATTTATCAGTGCCACCGTGGCAAAAACGCAAGTAAGTAAATATTACTTATGGATAGATCTATGTGTATAAACTAGCTTACTCCTTTTCTTGAACGGTTTAAATGTCTAGCTCATACGTATATTTTTTTTGTGTGTTAAAACTACTGATATTACATGTTGTGGTTGTGAATCTAATAAATTATCTTTTCAAACACGAAAACTTTATATATATATATATATATATATATATATATATATATACGTAATATTTAACTAAACCCATCATTTTTTTTTTGGGAATTTTGCGATGATAACAGAGCCAGGGGATCCGAAATGGTTAAGCGCATGCGTGAGCGGTTGTGTGAACAGTGAGACATGCAAAAGGAAGAACAGAAGCAATGATGTGCATGCCTAAATAACTAATTAGGCCATCACAAATTCACAATGGGAGAGTCTCTCCACCGTCTCTCAAATATATAAAATTATTATTTTAATATTTAATTAATTTTTATTTATTATGTGATTATATAACTAATAAGAAGCTGAATTTTTTTTTAAAAAATTTAAAAACATCTCCAGTTTGAAGAGTTTGAACGACAGTAGTCTCTTTCCTTTTTTTTTTATTTTTATTGTTTTATTGGTTTTTAATAAGAGTTTCTGGTGTCTCTTAAAAAGCAAATGAGTGTTTGGCTCTTATTAGTACTGTATGTTTTGATTTTGTTAATTAATTTCTCAGCAGATGTATCTTCTCATAATGTTTTTTGTGAGATGTAATAAATATATGAGATTTAATAAACATTGACATTTTCTTTAAACAATAGAACACATCGTAGATCTCACAAATTTAGTGTATCACTACATAAATTATAAAGTTTTCGATTAATTTACTATCAAATAACTAGAAAATGCAACAAAGTACATGCAATGATTTTGGTACAAAAACCACCTCGCTAAACAAAATGTTGTAGGTAAAACCGTAGATATATATTGCGACTTGCGAGACACACACCATAGCGATCAATCCAACAAAATGGTTTGTGTTTTATAACTTTTTTGAAAACCTTGAGAGCATATCATCCACGCATCCGATCCGTTAAAAACTATCAGTGTTTGAGATATGCCGAACACAACGTTACGCTTATATAGTTTTTTTTTTCCATATATATATAACCAACCTAGAAATTAGATACATTTTTTTATTGGTGTTTAAATATTGTAGCCTTTAACATTTTATAAAAATAAAGAAACTCAATCAATGGATAAGGTTTAATGTCTGCAACATGGCTAAATATAAGATGCCATTTGAATTTTTCTCCATTTTTGGTTACAAAGATCCTAAATAGTCTCATCCTCACTTTGTATATAAATCAATCTTTCTCTTTGTTTTTTTTTTTGGTTTTACTATAATCAAAATCTTTCTCTTGAAGCTTCGTAAGTATCCTCAGCATATTAATTTTTACCGAGATGGCTTTCAGAATTACCGTAAGTTTTGTTTTCTTGACCATTCTAATGTAGTTAAATGTTAATTATATTTACATTTTGAACATGTCTATTATTTTTTATTTTATTTTTAGAGCCAATTGCGACCGGTCGGAAACCAAATTGGTGGCTCTCGTCGTTTCGCAACCACAGTCGCCGATGGCGCCAAACAAACATATAACAAGTAAATAAGAAATACTAAATATATGGTTTCAGTTTCAGTATTTACATTTGTATCGTATAGAGTATGTAACAAAAGGTTGACTCCATAACCGTTTTTAGTTTGATCAATATGGAGTGTTTTTTTATGTTTCAATATAGGTTCTCTGTAACGGGAGATTTTGCACCAGTGGCTATAATAGGAGGTTTTGTTGGTTTAACGGTGCTAATGGCCGGACATAGCCTGAAGCAGCAGCTTGTGCATGCTCCGGCAATCAGTACAAGAAAGAACAGAAGAGCGGCTGTAGCTGAGGTCGATGATCCAGAGAATTGTGTTTCCTCCGCTGACAAATTCATCAACAAGTCTTGGCTACGTAAAGTAGGTCAGATTCAAGATAAGTCTAAAGCAATCTTATCTGATCCCACCCGACCCAACCCATACACCACGTATGTTCTAAACATCACCTCTCTTCAATTTTTTTCTTTTCTTTCTATAACTATATATTATATAATTGAATAGATGACATATATTGTAAAAACTCACTAGAAAAACTCAATTCTGTCTTTTGTTTATGTGTGCATAGGCCTCGAAATGCAGAGACCTTGAACTCCGTTGGTGTGGCTCCAAAGGGAATCTGAAAACTTTCTTAAGAGTCGAACAAGATTTGGCTTTTTTTTTTTGCTTTCGAATAAAAAGTCTCAGTTATGTTTTCTAATTTCTTTGTTCTAATTAAACTGTACTGTACATATAAAATAATCTCTTTGAGCTTGTTTCAAATAAAGTTGCTTTCTTTTTCTTCCTAGTTCTTTCTCCTTTTTTACATTTATCAGACGCCTTTTGAAGTTTAAAATCCTATTCAAGACTTGCATTACTGATGTTGTGGTTGCCCCTTCTCTAGAGATATATGAAACTGATTTAGGAAAGCATATCGAGAAAGCTTTTGTCCAATCTCCCTTCATGCAACATATTGGTCACCAAGCCAATGGTTGAAGCATCTCCAGCAAACCCCTGACTCCTCATTTCTTTAATGAGTTCTACTGACGCAGCTTTGTCACCATCTCTAAGGCGCGCCCTGATCAGTGTATTATACGTACCGCTATCTGGAAGAGGCCCATTATCTTTCATTTTTTTGAACAAGGTATCTGCTTCCTGTAGTAAGCGTTTACTACACAAGCCTGCGATCATGGTATTGTAGGTTACAACATTAGGTTTCACTCCTTTGAGGCTGAGGCTACGAAATAAATCCCACGCTTCTCCCACCCTACCAGCCTTGCACATCCCATCAATCATAGTAGTATATGTAAAAATATCAAGTTCCAGTTTACTCTTTTGCATATACTCGAATACCACCAATGCCTTCTCTATCTTCCCGTTCCTACAAAGCCCATCTAATAAGATGTTGTATGTCATAAGACTTATTAAATGTTCACCATCTCCTCATCAACCCAAGCCTGAGATCATTGAAGTGTAGGTTACAACATCAGGCTTCATTCTTTTATGGCTGAGGGTACAAAATAGATCCCACCCATCTTCCACATTCCCAGCCTTGCACATCCCTTCAATCATAATATTAAATGTGACGATATTAAGTTCCATTTTACTCTTTTGCATGTCCTTGAATATGACCAATGCTGTTTCTAGCTTCCCGTTATTACAGAGCCCATCTAATAAGATGTTGTACGTCATAAGACTGGCAGGCACACGATCAGAAACCATCTGTTTGAATACCATTTGGGCATATTCAGAGTCGCCATCCTGAAAAAACCCTTGGATAAGAGTGGTGTAAGTGACTGTGTCTCCAATCAATCCCCTTTGAGACATCTCGTGGAAGAGTCCCATAGCATCATCTACCCTTTTACACTTGCAAAATCCCTTTACAAGAGTACTATATGTCACTACGATTGGGAGGCAATCCTTGGTAACCATGAAATCAAACATATGCTTAGCCTCGTCAAGTCGATCGTGCATACAAAACCCATTGATCAACGAATTGTAAGTGAAAATATCAGGATGTAATGATCTTCGGATCATCTCCTCGTACAACTTTTCCGCCTCTACAAGCTTCCCTTCTTTTACAAACGCATCGATCAATGCATTGAAGGTGACCACATCAGGGTTGATTTTCTTCTCAATCATATCTCTAAGTAATCTAGAGGCATCACTCCATCTTCCGTAATTACAAAGGCAGCTTATGAGGGAGTTGTATGAATAAACATCTGGTCTTGTGCCTTTGCTTTCCATTTCGTTGAACAGGTTTAGAGCATCGTCCACTTGTTTGTATTTGCAAAGACCATCAATGACTGTGCTGTAGATGACTACATTCGCCTCTATTTGCCCTTTCTCCATCTTGTTGAGCAAAGTTAAAGCCAAATCGGTATCACCTCTCTTACATAATCCATTAACCACCACACCATAAGTAAACAGATCTGGTTGACAACCTTTCACAACCATTCTGTCCACTAAAGCCACTGCTTCTGAAGCTCTGTTGTGAAGGAAAAGGCCATGGATTAGAGTGTTGAATGTGAAGGTATCAGGTTGATAACCCATTGCCACCATCTGATCAACCAAAGCTACGGCATCCCAAATCCTATTCCCGTGACAAAAACCATTGAGCAGCGAGTTAAGCGTGACAACATTGGGCTCATAACCGAGTTTCATCATCTTCCCCAAAATAGCTAAAGCAAGAGAGAGTTGAGAAGAGCGGCAGAAACAGTTTATGAGAATACTGTATGTATAGAGACTGTGTGAAATTCCCAGCTTCTGCATCTTCTCCCCCAAGGAGATGACAACATCGAACTTTTTCATTTTGGCAATAGCACTCAACAATTTACTGAAATCAACAATGGAAGGTAAGGGACGAGACTTGACCATCTCACTGAACAACCTAATTGCATCGTCTAACTTCAGATCACTCATCCCATTTCTCAATATCTCTCTATGACCAGAAAAAGCTCGTCCGGAGAAAAGAGAAGCAGTACTTTTAACCAGATTAAGCTGATGCACAAATCTAGTCCCCGTAATCGCAACCCATCTCCTCCTCATCTTCTTCTCCCAATAAATTTGCTTCCGAAATGAATCTCTCCTTCGAATTAGAACCCTAGAGAAATCTCCGATTTGGGGGAATTGTTAAATTTGATTCATGAATTGGTTTTACAAATCATCCGAATAATTTTGAGCCGGTTCAATGTCTGGTTATTTAGAAACCTCTCCTTGAACCAAAAGGATTATTCTGTTTAACAAATTAGTTTAGTTAGCTATCCAATTTAAGAAGAGGTCAAATTGTTTACGTTGGAAAAGACAGAACTCTACAGACAAGTACGCTTATCTTATCTCCGAACCGGTTCAACCGAATCAGCACAACACGCTGCGTTTCACTTCCGACACAACCTTTCAATAGTAGAATTGTAATAAGCTAGTTATAATATATAAACTCTTTCAACTTCAAACTCAAAACAAGTTTTACATTTGGACCTAAACAATGAAACAAAGAGCCTAAACTGGTAGTACTTAATATTTTACCCTCTCTTTTTTTCTTTTTTCTCTTTACAATGAGTTTTCTAATTTACGCCCCCCCCCAAAGGTTTCTACAAGAGGTTTAAAAAAAACTACAAAAAGAACAGCTTTTTAAAACCTCTACACCTAACACCAAACTCCAGTTTGCAACTTAAACCTGCATCAACCGGTCCTTACACGAGCTCGGATACACAACTACAGAATCTAGACACAGCCCGCCTTTAGTATGCGTGCAATCAATCTGAGTCATCGAGAACTTAATCTTCGTCGATGAATTTTTCGTTTTACTGACCACAAAGTCTCCAGCATGGTGATGACTCCAGTTCCCTGCTTCTGTTAACATGCATTGGGATGAAGAATGTTGACCATCTTCAGTTGAGAGTTGAAACCGAACAGGTTTAATGTTCCATCCATGAACCTGTTCTGTGTCACAAACCTTCCAACCAAACCGCTTCCCTGGTTTGCCTAGATGAAGCCTGAAGAAAACACTGTACGTTCCAGCTGGGAATGGGAAATCAATTTCTCCATCAACTTGAAACCACCAGATTTGTTGAACATATGCTACTGATGAGAATCTGCAGGAATCATCAACAAATAGGATAACGCAAAAACATTAGTATCCAATTCAGCCTTAACAATCATAGCACACATCAATCAATAATTTTACCAACGAGAGAAGAAAACAGAGGAAAGATCAAAACTTTGAACAGAAGAAACAACAACAAAAAAAAACAAAACTAAATCACATCTGAAAAACTAAAGCATCACAAAACAATAGGTTTAAGTTAGGATTTGTATCCATTAAATCAACTAACAATGTCGCCTTTTTTAATCATAGCAAACATCATACACTAATTGAACCAACGAATCTAACAAGAAAACAGAGGAAAAATACAAAACTTTGCACATAAAACAACAAAAACCAACACAAGCCACCATTAGCACAGATGCATGAAATCATCATCGGATCTAATGAAACAAAAACTCACCGAGATTCATCATTCGGAAGATGACTCCAGTATCTCCGATCATCAATTCCGGTTATCGATAACCCTTTAGCCGATATGCATAAACAGAGCCCACCGGTTCGTTTATCAACCCAAGCTTTCTGCAGAAAACATCAAACAAATCGAATCAAAAACATGAAATTTCTTCTCTAATTTCCTAATACCGTTAATGAGAATCAGTTAACAAAAAATCCCCAAAATTTTTTTTTCCTAAAGAACCCTAAAAATTTAACTTGAAGCCAAAGAAATCTAAGAAAAAGGACAAACCTTGTTGCCCTCGTCGAAGGAATTAACTCGAGAGAGAAAAGTAAAGATGTCTCTTTTACTCAGATTTTCCGGGAAACCACCGAGAATTTTCTCGAGAATCAATCTATAATCAGGAGGAAGTTTCGATTCCCAGACGAAATCAGCCCAAGAGGCGCCATGAAAAGCTCTGTTTAGCTTCGAGAATCTGCAGATCTCAACCGGATCCAAATTCTGGAGGATCAACGCCACGCAACTTTCAGGCAAATCTCCTAAACCAGGCTTGGTCAGATCTCGATCTCCATAACAAGACGATAGGTTTTTGTGAAAAAGAGAGAACCCTGCACCCATTGACGGGGGTTATCTCAAAACCCTTTGTGATTTGATTGAAGAATCAAACAAGAACAAGGAAGAAAAAAAACAGAGAAATCTTCTGAAATTTGGAAACTTTCCTTTTGGGTTTTCTTCTTTGATGACGAAGAAATCACAAACCGTAACTCAGAAACAAAGCAAAGAGGAAGAAGAAGAAGAAGGAAACAAAATTGGAGAAAAGAAGGGTTTGGTGGTGACAGACACAAATGGTGTCAGGATTCTGATTTATGGACGGTGACGCAAATGGGAGGGGATATGTGTGTTTATATATATGCTTCAACTTATTAAATTAATAGTTAAGTAAATAAAATTATAGTATTTGAAAAGTTGATTTATTTTATTTTATTTTCGCTGTTTTATTTATGTGCAAAATTGTTGCAGTTTTATATTGCTAACATTTCTTGTATTTGTTGTAGTATAAAATGAATCTGTTGGATATTGTTTCATCTATTTATTATTTATCCTAAATTAGAAAAGTATTGGTAGTAGATTTGTCTTTCCACATCCAAATGTTTGTAATCTATGAGTTGGTCTTGTAAGAATTAGATATATACAACTATAAGACAAGTATAACCATTCGATTTTATCCAACCAATTAAATGACTAAGCATTTGAATATAGATATATATTATATATATTTATATTTTATAATTTGTACTTAATAAAATTGATAATTTTTTGTAAATATGTCAAAGAGTAAATCTTAGTGATGTTTTTGTTTTCTAATTTGTAGTTCATAAGTATCATAATATATAATTTAATATATCTTTTTCTATATTGTTGAATATATAAAATTAAAATTAAAATTAAAATTAAAATCAATACAATGAAATCTAACATGTATAAAAAATTATCTGAATCTTTTTTTGTAACGTATAAACATTTAGATCTTTGACCATATAAACTTCACACGAATGTCATGCTAGTCTTAAAAAAAATGTATAAATATAGTATTATTTAATCAAGTGCCTTGCGATTTCTATTTTTATCTTATTCAATATAATATCTAAAACTCAATCCAGTTTAAGCATATTTTTTCTTTAAAATGAATAAAAAGTTTAACTAAAATCATTATTTATTAATAAAATAAATAATCATTATTTATTAATAAAATAAATAATGTAACGATTGTTTTAAATCATAAAAATACAAAAGTTTCACATGTACTTCGTGAGATAGTACTTTTCCCAACGGATATATTGACAAGATTCATGTAACATAAAATTTCTACACGAAACTTTCATGCAAGAGTTTTTGTTCCCAATGCGTTCTTAATGTTATTGTTTCACAAACTCGTGATTAGGTATATTATTTAAGTGTAATATATTTTAATTTTTATATGTTTGGTATTCAAACATATTATATACGATATTCTGATAAATAATAATAATTATTATCTTATATATATACATCAAAATTGTCTTGTATATATTGTACATTTTTGCATACATTATTTAATACAATCTTACAATTTTTAAGAACTTTTTATAATAAAATGTAGAAAATATTTCTAAATCCTTCATATAATTATAACTGAGTACAAAACATCCCATGGAAGAAAAGAATCTTTCAATATGATGAGAATCCAATAAATTTATAAGATGATAATTAATGATTAATGATAATATTGTGTAGTACAGAAAATCCCTACAAGATTTCATAATTCAATGTGATTGTTTATGAAAACGTGTTTTCGATAAGATAAGATTGTTTTACCGCAATCTGCAGATAATAAAATTTACTGAAAAAGTAAACTAATTATTTATAAGAAACATAAAAGGAAGGTGAATGATTATTTAACATGTGAATTTGTTTTGAAAATGAAGAAATCATTTGTGGATAGCGCCATGATTTAATATAGCTAAAATCACGTGATTTCATACAATTAATATCACCGTGATTTCATATAGCTGAAATTATCACATTTTTAGTCGAACTTGCCAAGAGATTTGTAATGTAAATCTTTCTTAGATTTTTTCTTTTTCTTTTTGGGGTTAAATATCATTCATAGAAATCAAGTGTAATGTAAATGACGCGGTCCTCATTTATTTATATATTAAAAGTTGGTGTGTTTATAAATTTACTATTTTACAATAACAATAAGTGTAGCTGATAAAACTTCACTAATATTACATCAAAAGAATAATTTCTATAAGAATTTGATTTGACCGACTTGTATATCAAAAGTATAATTTGATTTGAGACACATGTATGTATTTCAGAGTAAGATACCTCAGATATGCTCAATCAAAACAAATACTAAAAACAAACGAGAGAAAGAAGGATATGTATGGTAAGTTGGTAACAAACGCGTCCAAGTCTTATTTGATCGACGGTCAAGGGTCATGGCGCGTGCTTAGTCATTTCGATTTTTTTCTTGACTACGTATGTACCACTATAATAGTCTAAAGTAATAGTGGTATATGTAAAAGACTAAAGAACCAAGAATTTGAATTGAACATTTATATCAATATTAGTCAATGTATTTGGGTTATTCAGAAACTCTTGTTTTTGTTACTTAAACCATAATATCATAACATCAGAACGAACGATCAGTGTCAACAATACTGCATCTGTGAGACACATAACAAAAACGTGTAAAGGCTAACGAATTGGGGTGGTTAGTTTTTCGAACTTTCTAATAATGTATATTCATCATCTTCGTACGTACAATGATAATGTTCTATGAATATAAGAACGGACAGGAAAATTTATGGTTGGTTGGAACATAAGCACGAATTAGAGATCTCATTGTTTTCTAATTGGTTGGGCAACGAATCCAAGCAAAAGCACTAATAAGTACTGTCAGCAGTGCACACAAAGACAAAACTCATACATTGTGCTATTAGCTGGCATCTTTGTTGGTTTGATTTGCCATTTTTCACTCTTTCTCGTTTTGGTTATAATCTCGGACGAATTGAAGTCTATATATAAATAATTGTCTCCGGACCCTATAGAAAAAAATGGGTCAATTTGACACAGAGAATGTTAAACAAATAAAACAACGCCATCTCCTGGTTATCGCCGAAAGTTGCAATTATTTCAACTAAACATATATATTCCATTACCATTAAGCCTCATGTCATCGGACATAAGACATATACTACTATTATAAAGATATTTGTAATATGATACTTGTAATAAATAGTGAGAATGCATCGTGTCATGTGACAAAAATTTTCATTCTCTGTCGACCAGATATTTCTTTTTCTCTCTGTCGACCAGATATTTTATTCGGTTATGTGTGATAAGTTATCACTCATCGTGATAAACTCGTAAAATCATATGACGGGACAATTATTTTACATCTCGGGGCTTGACAAGTCGAGAATAGAAATATTGAATGATTAAATACAGAACAAAAGAAACAAAACAGGCTCCATGGATACATTGAATTTAAATATACAGTAGATAATACGACCAATTACGCGTAGATAGATATTAGATGGGGAACGTGTACGTGGATGCTGCTGAGAAGTGGAAAACATGGCACGTTTGAATGTACGTGTCGCGGACGTGGATGGACTTGTCCGTGACGATGCAAATTTAGACCCATACGTATCTTAGATCGTATTTTCCAATTATTTTTATAGGTTTGTTTGAGGTTGGGTTAGGGCAAATGAACCAAAAACACATGTACTTTGATTAATTTAGGCGATGTTTTCAACATTATAAACTGATAAAGCAAATTTTGTAAGCTCAATATTGGCTGCTTGTGGAATAAAAGTGATGAAAAGCTAGTAAAGAATAGGATGCTGAGTTTTGATTCAGCTAGAGTGCCATAGATTCTACTCTAGGTAGCTACTGAGACTATTTGATGGTTAATTTTTTTCTTAAAAGTTGCATGGTCAAACCTATGGTATTACATAGTTTATCATTTTTCTTAATATATGGATTTCGTTTACTAACTATAATAACATGTAAAATGCATATTGTATAATAAAATTGTGGTTACATACTATATATAATTAAAAATATTCTTAGTTTTTACTTGCTGTTGAACACCAAGTATCATTTTTTACATAACAGTCAAAACTTAGAGATTTGTTTTAGGAATTTGGTTCGAATCATCCATGTTATTGTTGACCACCAAAAAAAAAGCAATAAAATTGCTATATATATATATAGAATCATAATCTTTAAAATCTCTTCTGATTCTATATTTTTGGCCGAAAGGTTACGGAATGAATAAGCAACCAACCGCAACCATGGATTTTTTTTTTCTTCTAAAACCTCAAAAACAAAACTAAAATCTACTGTTTATGAAGTGATGTCATGTGCAATCCTTTTCAATAATGTATGAGTGATGATGCCATGCTCTTCTTCTAAGTTCTAATTAACTATACAACATACAGTCTTTTTCGGTATTTTGGATAGGCTACACGTAGGTACTAGGTATTCTATTAAAATTCATAATTAAAATATCATGTTCTAGCCGACACAATTTAAGAAACTTATCCTAAATATGAGGATATTTGTAAGCGTACGAAAATCAACATTTTTACCGCAAATGATGATTACAGGTTTTATAAATAAAAAAATGATTGATCGTCCAATATATAGATACTATAAGTTCAAGTTTGAGTGATACTGTTATAGTACAATCGTAGCTCCTTTGTTAGCCGCACACAGTCACAAACCTTTATAAACGAACAAAATCGTGCATACAATTTTTGGGACTCATGATTGTGAGTACGTGCAATTGTTTTAGAATTTTCGACTTGTGACCCAAAAGAAACAAGAACTTTGTTTGTAGTAATAGTTTTTAGGTAGGATACTTTTGACGAAATTGAATTATCTATGTTTTTTCTTTTGATATAAATTGGTATATGTTTTTATTCGGCACGAAATGAGTTTGGTAGAGATATGAATGCCCTCATCAGGTCCTCGACTCCTCGTGTGTGGTATATTCCAAGTTTCGAACACGTAAAAATCTCTATCTCCATTAATTGTCGATTCTTTGATTGATAATGACTATACAACAATTATGTATCTTTCAGATATGATTATTCATAGTATGTACTATTTCCTTTTTATTTACAAAATGTATACATATTTCTCTAACGAATAACATTTTCTTTCTTGTAGAACGACAAAAAAAAAATTAATTCTAATTTATATCTTTTATTTTGGGAAACTATAGCTAGTTAATAAATATCATATTAATTGATTGAGTTTTATACTTTGTGCACACAAAAAAAAAAATATTGAGTTTTATAGGTTAATTGAATGTTTTACCGACCACACATATAATCTGAAATGTGTTCACCACTCAATAGTGAACTACTTTCCGACCAACCTCATTGTATGGTTCTCCGTAAGCCTTTTCCATACACCAATTGATAAATTATACGTAAGAAAATATCACTAGTCGAAAAACTTAACGATACCGCGATTCGTGTTGTTATTTTTGTTGGTGTTGTTGTTTTCCCTTGTTTCTATTTTGGATAGTGACACACCAAGCGATAAGACTCGAGCTTAGACGACAAAAATATTACAGAACTGACATCATAAACATCAGAAAACAACTGTAAAATTAAATTAAACAAATTAAATAAATAAGATGAATGATAAGGACATGATCGGCGGAACACAAAGAAGGAGTACGTAGGAGACAAAACCGTGCAACTTGTCCTTTGTTTTTTTTCTTATTGCATAAAACTATGATCAATAAGAAACTATGATTAAAATAAATTGTACCTTTTCGCGGTTAGGATTTGAGCAAACTTCTTAATTTTCTTAAGTTTTATTTTACAAATTTGATTTAGTTTTCACCTCAAAAACAAGTTTTAATCAAATCTGTTAATGGTGATTGATTTGAAATCACTATTACTCGACAAATACTTCCGTGCGTCTAAACTCTAAACTAAAAAGAAAAATTACTCAAAAAGATGCTAGCCGGGTACTCATACCAATTAGATTGATATCTCTACATAATTGAATTGTAAACAAAAACTTTGTGAATAGTGATTGATTTGAAGTCATTAGTAGTTATATATATATATATACTAAATATAGTCATAATAATTATATCTATATTTTTAACAACAATTACATTAATAAAAATCTCTCTCTATATACTATGTAGATTAAAATTAAAATTGTACTTATCTGTTTTTCCTATAAAAAAATGTTAGTCAAATAATTTCAAATATAATGGATATTTTTCTTTAGTATATAGAAACTAAAAAGTGATCTATTAATTGACCTATTCCATAAGACATAATCAAACCAAGAGTTAGAGATATGAGAATTACTAGAAAGTGATGGGCTTGACTCTTTTACAAGGCCCATATGAACATTTACACTGGTAGGTTTTATTTTCTTAAACATACATTTGTTGTTTCAATTCTAAAGAAAATTTTCCTTAAAACAAAATTATCAAAGTAAAATATCACTGAATTTTATAGATTTGCAATAGATATATCAAAAAAAAATTTCACTTCATTATGATTTAAAGAACATTGAAAAGCCTTCCAGTTACAATGTAAAAGATTTCAAACTAATACAAAATATTTCTTCTAATCCTTACAAATTAATTTTTATAAAAGAATTTAAATACCTACCCACCCAAGAAATGAATGAAAGAATAAAATCAATTTTTTCCCCTATTTTTTTTTTGAAAAAAACCATTGTCCCCTTTTTTCTAAAGTCTTTAAAACCCTAAAATGTATATATATATTTTTTTTAAAACCCTAACTCCCGATAGTCCAAGCTGAGATCGTATAAAGTGGCTGCTCCGACCACCGTAAAGTAACTCCACCGCTGCTTCCGCCTTCGCCTCCGTCGCCGTCTTCATCGCTCCTCTCCACATTGAAAAACCCTTCATTACCAGATCCGTACATCCTAAGCAACATCTTGCTCTGCAAAACCTCTCTCTCCGAGACTCCAAGACTCCGAAACCCTAACTGCTCCAACATCCTCCTCCAATGACGAAAACCAACATGCCTCTCTTGCCTATGACTTCCTTCACACGCAACAATGTTCCTGATCTCTCTCCCAAACAACATCTCTTCGATTTTGACTCTGATTAAGCTATCCGTAGCAAGATTCGTGTGAATCGCATCGAACATTGCTGAATAGTACTTTAACGAGTTACAAACTCTTGTCTCAAGTTGCTCTGAGTTGTGTTCTGCTTCTTGTTCAGCTAAAACAAGAGCTATTGGGTTTGTGCTTCTGATTAAACCCAAGAAGTCTCTAATCGCTCCTCCAGTTCCATCGTATAGCGTCTTGTGCATCTGCATAACACAGTTTACAGCTACTGATTCACCTTCTTTGACGTGTAGCATCCATAGCCTAACGTCTTCGAGTCTATCAACTACAGGGTGAAACTCGAACTGAAGATTCATCGCCTCTGCAAATCCATGGAGACGATCTCCGGTTTCGTTTAGCTCGAGCTTTGATTCTCCGATTCCAGTGATCCGAACATGGTGTGGTGGATTTGTTCTTGAAGCTAAGCTTTGGAAGAAGCTAGGCCATTGTAAGCCTTGCTTGATGTCGAAATCGATAATGTGAACTCTCTCTTTGCCTTCAAATGCTCTGAGTAACATCTCGTTGGCTGTGAAATGAATGAACTTTGGAATTGGAGTTACTTGATTCAAGAACCTCAACGCGTTTCCTGATTCATCCTCGACTGTTCTGTCAAACTCACGAGGTGGTGCGATGTGGAAGATGTGAGGCCACATACGAGCCACTCTTAGTGCCAATGCTTCAATGTAGTAAGCTATAAGACGAGTCATTGGTGTTCTTCCTCTAGGAGAAGCAAGGTCACTGGTTCTCGCAATGAAATGGTTAATCGCCGCTATGTTCCTTGATCTGATCGCTTCTAAACTTCCAGTGAGGAGATTAACAAGCTCGAAGTCTCTCTGCAGATCGTTCCTGTTGTTGTTGATGTTTCCGCTGGTCCTTTCCTCTGTGCTGTGTGTGTAAGGGTTTCTTGAACCATTTGTAGGCTCTGGTACTCCTCCTCTATGGCTTAAGCTTTGACTCTCTGATGATGCACTTGTTGATGATCCAGAAGCTTCCTTAACTGCTGCAGGACGGCTACTCTCAACGTCTTTATCTCCTATACCAGCTAACTCAGTGATCACCGAATCAACCCAGTTTGGATGATTATTAGGTAAAGGCTGAGAGATGACTTCACTAGGCACAAAGCAAACCTTTCCTTCATCATCACCATCACCTGAACATGTCAAAGAAAATGGTAATGTTGGAGTAGATGTATTCTGTCCAGTAAAATGATCGAACCAGAAACCACCTTCGTTTTCGCATTTTGTCCTCTTCGCTCTGCTTAAACAAGACTCGTCTTCCTCCTCCGCCAATCTCTTCAAACTCTTCTTCCCTCTGTTGTTGTTGTTGTTGCTGTCGTTGTTCCAAGAAAACCCTTCTCCGTTTCCTCTTGTTGTCGCCAAAGGTGGAAGCTTTATGTTCTGCTTAAGAGAACAACCACTCGTCTTGCGCTCGATTGGCTTGGTGTTGTTGTTGTTGTTGTTGTCAAGTGAGATGCTTCGTCCAAGTGGTCGGGTTGAAGGAGTTTCCTTGCGAGTGAAGCTACTACTGCATGGTAAGTCCAATCTCTGTGTGTTCATGGGAAAATGTGCTGATACTGTTGCTGATGTTGCTGCTACTGCTTCACTCCTCAATCTTCGAGTCGGTGACAATAATGATGAACTTGAACAACCTGCCAACATCCTCTACCAAAATCTACCCAACCCAAAAAAATTTGAGAGATGGTCTAAGTGTGTGTGTGTGTGTTTGCACAAACAACAATTTGATGTTTTTCTAAAAAAATGGAATCCGATGAACAAAGATTCAAAAATCAAAATCCTTTTTTCCTTTTTAGGTTTTTTAATGAAATCAAAAGTGAATCCTAATATGATTTGTGACTTAAAATATGCAAAAAAAAATTGAAGAATGAATTGAATTTGAAGCCCCCACCCTAAAACGAATCTCTATATATTCAAGAAAGAATGAAAGAATGATCAGAACTAATCTAAAAAAAACAACTTTTTTCTTGAAATCAATCTACCATAAAACAATCATCGGATTCCTTAACTTTTATAAAAAAACTAAATCTCTCATCTAGATGATAATGACGACCAACGAGTTCACATCATCACGAACAGAGACTACTACTGAAGAACGACCTCGAAGTTGCTGGATGAACAGACTCGATAGTCTCGGTTCACCATTCCGGTTCGCCATTCCCGGTTTGCCAAATCAAGAAGAAGATCTTTCAGAACATCCAGAAACCCCGAAACTCTCAAGAACCCCAGATCAAGATCCAAACACACTCAAAGATTGTTCCTTTCTTCTCTCTGTTTCTCTCTCTCACTCTCTCACTCACTCACTTTTGGTTTCTCTCTCTCTCTCTCACTAACTCTCTACAGGGTGGTAAAGGGGTACTATACAGCTTCTACAAATACCATACTTGAGAGAACTTTTTTTTTTGTTTTCTTGTTGGGTCTTCGAGAATTGAAGTTGGCAACTTTTCTTTTTACAGTAAATTGTTTTTTTTTTTTTTTAAGAGAGGTTGGGCAGAGTGAGTGAGTGGGTACACGAGGGATCTTAATCTATCTGAGCCGTTGGATCTTTAGAATCTAACGGTAGGAAAATAAGGTGAGGGGGGGCTCTAGTGACCGTTTGTAAATTGTCGGAGAAATATGACCGTTGGGAGAGAGGAAGAAGAGTGTTGGGTGTGTACGGACATCAATGAGTTTTGATTGGGAAAGCCAAATATGACTTTTTCTTTTTTTAATTAATATATACACACACGTAAAAAGACATTATTATAATAATGTTATATTTTTTAAGACAACAAGGCATTATTATTATACTATTTGTTTTTCTTTTGTCAACAAGAAATTATTATTACTTTTAGTCTATGACATGTTCTTAATAAAAAAAAAAAAATTGTATAACCTTATAACTATTTTTGGGTATTAAATTTTATCTGTCATTAGTAAATATTGTCAGTTTTTGTGAATATGTTTTACTATTCTTTCTCTATTAGTAAGATTGATTTTCTTAATGATTTTTTAGTTTTTATTTTAGATTCACTAATCTTTTTCTATTCACTATTTTTTTACCCATAAATTATGAACAAAATTAATTGAATTTATCCATTTAACATTTTTGGATAAATTGACAAACAAATATTGTAATGTTTTTTGAAGTTTATCATCTTTTATAACGTCTATAAGAAATAAAAACCTTAAAGAAACCCGATATTCATGTAACGTCGTAACCCAAAAAAAAAAAAAAAATCAATTTCATTGAAACTTGTGTAAAAATTGAGTTAACAAAAAATGGGTAGTTTCTGGTCTATTCTAACTTTTAATGCTTACACTGTAACAACGTTAGTATATACAACAACACACACAGAAAAGAAAAAAGTAATGATTTTGTTTAGAGAAAAGACTAGATTTTTACAGTGAAAGTGAAAGCTATGTGTTAGAAAGAAACTAGATGATTTCCAAAAACAAATCCTCTTGTTTGTTTACGAGGCCAATCTCCTGCAATGTCAAGTAACTTTGTTCTGCACCATATGTCTGTCGTGGGAATGGTTTCACCTGTTATAACCACAGGACATTAGTAATGGAGTTTCAATACGTTGGTGGTAAAAAAAACAGAAGTATATGGTTCAGTGAAGGTACCAATCTGTAAGTATTAGGCTTGATCAATCAACTAACGTCAATGAAGTCCAAAAGCGCCTGCAGTTGAAAACCATTATAAGCATACTGTGATGTTAACAGGAGAACATAAACGCATAAGAAAGTACCTGAAGATTGTGGGATTTCATGAACCGGCAGGCAAGGCGGTTTCGGTTTCCACTTGGCATACGTATGACAATGGGTGACAGTATTTTCATCATCCATGGCTGAATCTGGAGGAAATGATGCTTCTTTTTCAGTCAATTGCTTCTCAAGTTCCTTAATGACCACACAAAAAAGAGAAACATAAACACTTGATTTCTGTTCTTCAACGGTGAGTACTGAATTCAGTTAAAATTAACATTAGAATCCAGGTATTTTCAAATAACCAACCTGCTTCTCCCACATCCGGCGCTGAGCGTCTACTGAATGCAAAGGCGTGTGAGGAGCCAGGGTTCCTGATCGGTATCTACTTTCAGGAACTTGACCAATCATTGTTGCTTCTTGTAAAGTAGACCACTATAAGCACATCAAGGAAGCATATTATTAGCCAACATTAAGCTGATTAGAGTTATTCTGTTCGTGTGGCACATAGAAATTAAGACAGGAGGATTTGTGAATGCCTCATCAAAATCAGAAGCATTGATCAGACGCGGAGCAGCAGGAAAACCTCTGGACATACTATCTTCATCATCGGGTTTACTGTGGTAGGATGTGTTTCTTGCTTCCACACTAGATTAACATGCAACGAAACACAACCAAAGAGTGTGAAGCTTTGCATGGTAGCAAAAACAAAAATCATTACTCCAAAAGACACGAGTGAAAAAAGATATGGGCATACCCACTACTTGAATATCTCATCTGCCGTTGCTCTACATTGGATCCCTCATAACCTTCAGATCTTAATTCTCCAATCCTACTAGCTTTCTCACGCAACTGTTTCTCTTTCTCTGCTGTCTGCGATATTTCGAGTTAGATATGAACAAAGTAAACACAAAACGCACGGCCTGAGAAAAGACCAACAAACCTCCAAGGACAGAGAGATAGCATGAGCAAGGTAGGGATCTTGTAGGTGAGACTTTCTATGTCCAGCAAGAGCGTGTTGTCTTCCCTATAGCAATCCCATTGCACAAGACACTTTGCTTAGATACTATGGAGTTATACTCGGTAGAATCTCTTAACAATAACACCAAAAACTCAGCTATCTTTTTTCCTCAAAGCATAATACCTTTATTCCCTCTTCAAGATCACTGATGGCGTGTAGCGAAGTGTGGATGGGTGGTACACTTGGTTTATGTACATGACGTGCAAATGGCTCATATCCATAAAACTCAGCTGCATTTTCCTCTAAACGTATTGCCTTTAGTTCTTCTCCAAAGTCATTCATGCTGTGAAGCAAATCGTTGCTGGGGAGAACACTTGATGTATGGCCACGGCGTTCAAATGCATCATACCTCATTTCTACTGGAGTTTCCACTAAATCTCGTGTCCCTGTTGTACGACCAACTAGATTGTCGCTAGCAATTGCACGGAGATCATCAGCAAAAGAAATAATCCTTCTACTAGAATCAATAAGGTGTTCCCTAGGAAAATTTTCCCCTTGTACTGGTGGAATCGACTCGTCTTCAGACTCTGGACTAGAACATCCACTCGCACTAGCCAAGACGAAACAAATAAACAAAGATTTCAAAAAACATAAAGAGATGATCCAGAGATATACAAGTGTATCAAGAAAGCTTCAAAAAGTGTTAAAGATGATTACATGTTTGCACAATCTTCTAAACGGTAATGCGCATCAAGAGCTGCATTGAGATTCCCTCCATTTTCCTGATCACAAAAACCAAAAAAACAAAAAACTCACAGAAATCAGAAATCTTGGACTCAGTTACGTTAACCCAATTGAAAAAAGCTCCGATTTCGTAAATCCCAGAAAACCCCAATTGAGAGAAAACTCCGATTCCGTAAAAACCCTAATTAAAGAACAATCGATGATCGAGGAGAAATAGAGAAACGAACCAGGAGTTTCTGAGCAGCATATTCTTCTTCAGTGCGGGTGATTCTCGCGAAGGTAAGGATCATCAGTGAATCAAGACTCGCCATTGATGAACCAGCGAAAGATTTCTTCTTCCTCAATCTTGGGAAGAAAAATAACAGAGAAATATTTAACGAATGGGCTTTATTTGCAATCTGTGATAAGTAAAAAAACTAATGGGCTTTATTAACGAATTTAATGGGCTTTTTAATAAAGACCTAATTAATATGGGGATAGCCGGAGGGGTAAACCGAACACCAGACGAAATATTTAAACCACAACCGAACCGGATTTTATTTGAAGATTTTTAGAGACATATATTTTAGAATCAAATGGTAATGAATAAAGAATTCATGACTTTTTGTGAAAAAAAAAAAAAGAATTCATGACTATTTTTAAAAAAATCTAAACATCTTAAGATAAAGATCTTTTTTTTTCCATTTATTAATATTTGAACTTTTTTGGGTTTAACATATTAAAAATTTGCCTTAATGTGCTTACATAAGTATTTTATCCTATATTTATCTTGATTTTACTTTTTTTTTCTTTAATATGAATATCCATATTTTGTTTATACAAATTTAATGGAAAAAACTATGGAGTAAAAAAAATGTATTAAAAATTTTAAAGTTGACAGATTGATTGTCTTGAAAAATCTTCTCAACACAGGCAACACATTATATCACAATTTGTGAATCGTGATTATCTGCTACATAAAATGTTTCAATTTTGTAGATCTTGGAATCTGCTTTTCTACAACCTTTGGAAAATTGATTATGATGAATACACTTTGATATATTTGTTGAACTTGCTAACCAAGTGTTATATATGTGTACATAAGGGTGTGTACTGAATCCCTTATGCATCATCACAATTCTCTCTAGCTTGCTCTTATTCTTATAAGTAAAAAGTATAAAAAATACTAACTTTGTTATTAAGTTTTTTTTTCTTTCTTAGTATGGAAACTTTATTTAAAGAGATAAACTCCAAAGCTAATAAAGCAAGGACGAATGTGGACTATTTTTATACAGCTTACATGAAAGCCATTAACTCGGATTTGGCAGACGAAGCATTCTTAACCGTTACTAATCCGATCATCTTACATATGGGGAATATCATCAATACAACAAAACATATTGCATATTGCTTACAAGTTCTACGGAACACAAATCCAGGCCTAAATTTTCTTCGAAATCTTGATATGATCGACGAGATGGCGGTTAATGTTTGGAAAAAATCAAAAGTTGCATTAAATGTAATGCGGAAAGCGATTGTTGATGCAAAAGAAAGAAAAAAAGCAAGAGAAAAAGCAATAAAAGAAAATGAAGCGCAAAAACGAGCAAGAGAGAGCAGTTTACACTACTATCGTAGTTGAGTTAATATGCATACTAGTATTTAGCAAAGCAAAGCATGATATATGTTCCCAATGTTAGCTTCAAAACTTAAAAACATTTGATTATTTTTTTTAAGAAAGAAATACATATTAAAAACTCCCATTTAAAAAATCATAATACATGAAAAATGATTATTAATAAATGAAACCGAAATACATCAAACCAACCCAAAGATGAAAAACAGAACAGAAATAGAAGAAATACATTAAGCTAACCAAAATCAGACACCGAATCATAAAACTGATCGAACCGGAACCAAACAGTTAACCAGATTGGTGACCCTTCCTAAAAAACGATACGTCGTCGTTTTTGTCTGAGTCGTCTCTCTTCACTCGCCGGAGAGAGAGAGAGAGAAGAAGAAGAAGAAAAGACGACGGAGAGAAATGGCGGAGGAGCAGAATAAGAAGCCATGCCGATTCTGGATTTGGGCCTCAGCTTCCGTAGTTTTCCGATTAATCTTGATCTCCTTCCCTGGAAATCTCAATCTCTCTTCCCGTCCGGAGGTCTCTACTCCTCTCACCAGCATTCGCCGCCGTATTAACTCTTAACTCTCTCTCTCTCTCTCTCTCTCTCTCTCTCACTCACTAAGATTTCGAATTCAGCTCACATTTCTTCGTTCCGTGTGTGAAATTTTCAGTTGCTGAAGGTTATTGGTTGAAGCAGGCATCGATGTCACCATACGCAGGTCTATCTTAAGATTTTGATCCTCTGTAATTTTGGATTCTAAAAGCTATTTGGAAGCTGAGATTTTTTTAACTTGTGATTTGAATAGGATCAATGTATCATGGCTCACCATTGCTTCTCTCGGTTCTTGGACCTCTCACTGTTCAGAGGTAGTGACTGTAATCGATTTCGATATTAGGTTTTTGTGATTTGTTGAGCTTGAACCATAACATGATTTTTGTTCCTTTTGAGGTTAATTGGATAACAAGTTTGGGTTTTTGCAGGATTAAAGGGCAACCAAGTCATCTCCTGTGCAGGTACTTTTGGATGTCCCTTCAATTCTGTGATCACATGTTGTTTCTTGATTCTCAGATTTGAGCTAGTTTAAAATCTTGGGGTAGGATTAGATTGTGAGTGTGATAGATTTGATAAGCTGTTGCTCTATGGGGACAAAAATATGGAAAAGAGATGATCTTTCAATGTTTTACAGAACTTAAAAAGTCATGTCTTTGATACCAACATTCTCTTGGATACAGCTTGGTCTTTGTTATTGCAGATATATTAAGTGCAATGCTTCTTCGAGGTATTGGTCAGAAACTCCAGATGGCTTATGGTTTGAATGCGAGGCTACTTGGCTTTCTTAAGTCATCAAGGGATAAAGGTAAAGTTGAGAGTCATTTTTGAATTCAATGTATCATCTATCTTATTTTTACAGTCTTATTAGTTTCTTTCTGCGCATTGAACTGAAGTAGAGAGTAAATTCTCTTTTTTTACCGTAACTATTTACTTAAAGGCAAAGATTGATCTCTCCCTTTTTCGTTGTCCTCTCAGTGATCCTACCTTGTGGTGATATTGCTGCTCTTGTGTATTTGTGGAATCCATTCACGATAGTTTCTTGTGTGGGTTTATCAACTTCTCCAATTGAAACCTTGGCCGTCATACTGGCGCTTTTTGGAGCAGTTACTCGTAAGAAGATTATGATACTTGCATATTGATATTTTCAATCGTTTCCTGACATTCTATAACCGATGTTTTCTACTTATGCAGGACGAGTTCCTCTGGCTGCATTTGGCTTCGTCATGGCCACACATTTATCTCTTTACCCTGCAACTCTTGCAATTCCAGTATGTATCATTTCTTGTTTTATTTATTCCACGGTTCCCAAATTAAACAGATTATAATTGCTATTTTGTATTTCCCACAGATGATTATTCTATTGGGATATGGTTTGGATGCTCCTCCTATAAAATTGTTCCTTCAGACCAGAAGTGTAGAAAATGAGAAGAGTTCAACCTCTACTGTCACTAAGCAAGCCAAGTCGAAACAAACTACACACCTTCCGTTCTTATGGAAAACAGTTATGCACTTCTTGTTCTGGGTACTTCTGTGGTCGCTTTATGTGTTGGTTTTATGCGCCTTATCACTAAATAAATATGGTGGGGTTGAGGAAATGTTCAAGAGGTACCCCTAACATTGAAATTTAATTCATACCGCTATAGGATTAGTCTCTGTTAGCCATATATTGAACAAAGTTAGATACCAGTTTATATAATTTTTCTATAAGAACTTGCATTATATTAGAACGTTAGGCGTTTTGACGTTTATGTATCTTTGCCACTTGTTATAGGACGTATGGTTTCATTCTCAGTATTGAAGATCTTTCACCAAATATTGGAGTCTTTTGGTAAGTATAATAAAGTCATATCATCAGTGGTGGATAAAAAATCCCTTCTAATACATTATTCGTTTTAAATCTCACTTTCAGGTACTTCTTTGCAGAAGTCTTCGACTTCTTCAGAAACTTTTTCCTGATAGTTTTCCACGTAAATGTTCTGTTTATGTTACTCCCCTTAGCCATACGGTTGAAACATCGGCCCTGCTTCCTGGCTTTCGTATACTTAGCGATCTCCTCGATTCTTAAATCTTACCCTTCAGTAAGTACTTGATTTCACTGTTAACTAGATATTATGTTTTTGGTCTCTTTTTGGAGGAATTGTACTAAAGAATGTTAACAATGAGTGAGTTAAATCATTTGACTGAACCTCCTAGGTTGGAGATTCTGCTTTATACTTGAGCTTATGCGCATTGTTTGTCAATGAGTTAGTAGGTAAAAAAGCAAATACTTCATATTCTACTTCGCATTGTTTAGCCTTTGCTTTGCATATAAACTCTTGTCTTTTGTTTTGCATAGATATGAAGTTCTCGTTTTTCCTCTTCTGTGGATATCTTGGGATTTCTCTCCTCAGCCCTGTGATGCACAATCTCTGGATATGGCGGGTAAGCTCAACTCAAATCTATAGCCCAACTCTTCACATCAGTTGCAACAAAATGTTCCAATGAGCATTACTACTTTTGATTTTTTTCATTACAGGGTACAGGAAACGCAAATTTCTACTTCGGAAACGCTATTGGCTATGCGTGCTTTCAGGTATAATATAAGCCTAAGTCCATCATTCTATTCAGTGATTGAAGTCTAGATTCATGGAGTGCACAATTAGATACCAACCAGGAGATGATGAGATTATCAGATTTTTTTATTTATAAACGATGTAGCTTATGGGGTTTCTGTGGGGTTTTTACAGATCGTTTTTGTGGTTGAGAGCGTAAGCGCAATGCTAAACCATGACAGGGCGCTGAGAAGATCTAGCTCGAACCATGGAGAAGTCAATAGCTAAGCCATTAGAGGTCATTGCGCCACTTTTCTATTACACGTAAAGAGAAGAGTTTTTTGGTCTTTTGCTTTATCGTAGGGGTGGACAATCAGGTTTATTGTTTGGTTTCGGTTTGATTTCTTCGGTTTCACATACATTAAAACCATACGGAACTGTTTGTAATCCAGTTTAGTTTCTTAAAAATTGAAACTATACTCAGATCTAGCTGTAAGGGTATGCAATTCGGTTTACTATTTGGTATGTATTTATTTATTTTTAAATGGTTTTATATGCAATTCGGTTTACTATTTGGGCTTTCCGGTTTAAGGTTTGGCTTCACTAGTTTCTTTTGAGGTTTTTTTTATTTGGGGGTTTTTAAGATTTATAAAAACAGAAATCATATAAAACCATTTATACTTCAGAATTGGCTTTGGTTCGGTTTGCCTAATTAGTTAGTTATTCATGTTGTTCTGATATAGTTAAAATTTTGAAATATAAATTATAAGGACTTTGGTTTACTTGTTTGAGTTCAGTTTGATTACACCAAAACCGGTTTCGGTCTGATTTCAATTATTCGGATATTAGAATAATGAAGGCACTTGGTTCAGAAATAAATTTCGATTCGGTTTAACTATTTCGATTAAGTTCAATTCGGTTTTTTTTTTTGTTGCAGTTTTATCCCCATTCCTACCAACCAATAGCAGCATTTTCTATGGATGCAAAATAATACAAAAAAAAAAATACAATAAAACTTCTGTAAATAAATAATGTCGAGATTATATAATTTTTGTTAATTTATTCATGCAGTAAAAATTCAAACTTAGTTGCTTGAGTTATTTTATATTCTCACAAATCGAAAAACTTGTTTAACTATTTGAGTGGTTATCCTTTATCTTATAATTCACAAGTCGGCCAATCATATTAAGCCACATCAGAATATTTTGGCGTTTTAACTTAAAAAAAACAAAACCAAAAATAATTAGACACGATGGAGGAAAAAAAAAAATTCAGAGAACAAAAAACCTAACATGTTTTTCGGGGAAAAAAAAACATAACCAGCTTGATTTTTATTTACGAACCTATAGATTTTCTTTGGACCAGTTAAATCATGCCACATAGATTTTCTATTTTATATTTTAATTAAAAACAAATATGTATTAAAATAAAAAAACAGGAGATCGTGGAAAGAAAAAAAAAAGTACAAATTTTTTTTTAAAAAATACTTTTGAATCCAGAAATCTATGAAGACCCTCTTGTCTTCGATCCATCTAGATGGGAAGTGAGTTCACCAAAATCTTCTACACACATATATATGACTTGTACTCTAAGTAACCTAAAAAAGTTTTCAAAACAAAACTAATAAATTAATCAAACTGGTTACAGGGATCAAAATATACAAATGCATCAAAGACATTCATGGCATTTGGGGGTGGAATGAGATTCTGTATTGGAACTGACTTCAGCAAACTCCAAATGGCAGTTTTCCTTCATAGCTTGGTCACAAAATACAGGTTCAACAGGGCTACTACTCTTTTTTTTTGCGATTTGAGAGAGTTATTCTTACTGATATTTGTAAGTTTGTTTCTTGGATATCATCAGATGGGAGGAGATCAGTGGAGGAAATATACGTCGAACTCCTGGATTGCAATTTCCAAATGGTTATCATGTTAAACTCAAGAAGAAAGTGGTCTAGAGAACGTTAGATTGAGGCAAAGGAAGAACAATTTACAAGACCTAAGGTGTATGCATAATATTAAGTGTGTACTATTTAACCAAATTAAAGGAATTTATTTCCAATTTAAGCTCATGTTTTCCCTGTAATAAAATTGTTAATCAAACTTTAGCAAATCAATCTCAATAATGAAACATTGGTTGAGATAAAATGCCTTCAATCGAATAATACTATTTATATATACTTAAGACAGTTTTGAGAAGTATGGTTTTCAAATGTAGTAATAATACACTCTTTTGTTTCTATCCCTTTCTTTTTTACACAAGACGAATTTTGTAATGTACATATATAAAGTAATCAAAGGCTAGAGAGATCAAAGATATTAAATGTTAACAAGATCACATATAAAAGCTTATACTGTATATGATTATGATGATGGCGATGATGATGATGATTAGCATGTCCACTTAGAAGTTGGGAAACAGCTGAGGTAATGACACCATTTGCAATGTTTGTTCCCATTCTCTCCTTTGAACAGCATCACTAATCCAACAGTTAACCCAACCACAAGTACAACCGCTGCAACTATGAACAGCACGTACTGGTACATGCTATACTTGCGTTTGTTTCGCGCAGTGTTGGTGCGGGAAGCTTCCCAACCGTACTGTGGTCGGACAAGGAGGACAAACCCGAGGCAGAATCCGGTTAAAAACCCTCCAATGTGTGCGAAATTGTCAACCCGAGGAAGCATGCCTAGTGCTAAGTTGATTGCAATGATGAATAGAAGAGTGATCAGAGCAGCTGCCTGCAAATACAAACTGTTAGAGAGGGTATATATAAACCAAACCTGAACCTATATGATTAGACCAAAACCGAACCAAAATGTGTTTAGGCTGCTTTTCTAATCTGAAGAACCGAATCAAAGCTTTCAAAAGCCAAACCAAAACTGCTTCAAACCGAACAAAACACAAGTATAAATGAAATTTTCTTTGGTTTCTTCCTGAGTACAAATTGCTAAATTTCCGGTTAAGGCTGGTGTAGTGGAAGGGACATGAGTACCTTGTTGGCATAGATAGTCCAATTGGTGAGAAGTTCAGATAACATTGCTCCAAGAAGTCCGAAGAGCGCACCCGATGCACCAACAGAGATACTTTCTTGAAGGAAAAGCGATGAAAGTATGCTTCCACCGAGACCCGATACTAAGTAGATAACCCCAACTCTTACTACACTCAGCCGTGATAAAGATAAAATGTTTCAGTTGGTGACCACAAAATTGATCTATAACTTTCATGGAAAAGGCAAAAAGACTTACTGAAGCCAAATTGCTGCTCAAGGCGGATACCGATGAAGATCAAACTCAACATATTTGTTAGAAGATGAATGATGCCAGCGTGAAGCCACATACAAGTGAGAAGTCTCCATCCTTGATGTTCATGTACTACTTTCCTCCATTCCAATGCTCCCATTTTCTCCAATCTAAAACACGAATCAAGAGTAAAACTAAATCAACCACCAAGCAAACAAGGAACCACAAATTAACTATCACAAGAGACATTCACAGAACAATTTGACAATGAAATCTAAACAACTTCAATTGGATCCATAAGTTGCTTAGTCCAATTCTAGAAAAGAGAAGTCTTCAATTGGGATACATATCAACCGACAAATTCTAGCCACGCTAAATACATAACTACGAATGGAAAAATGGAAACTTTGAGAAACCCTCACAAGCTCTCGAGCTCATTGTCCAAGCCATTACAGACGCTAGAGATCAAACTCAATTGCAAATTAGAAAACAAATAAAAATTGAGACTT
Source organism: Camelina sativa (assembly GCF_000633955.1). Taxonomy (NCBI): domain Eukaryota; kingdom Viridiplantae; phylum Streptophyta; class Magnoliopsida; order Brassicales; family Brassicaceae; genus Camelina; species Camelina sativa. The sequence continues at coordinate 37,269,655 of NC_025693.1, forward strand.
TTGGGGTACCCAGAAAGTAAATCAGATTCACGAATTCAAGCATCAACCACAACTACTGAATAAAGATGAAAACTTTGAGCTCAATTAGAGAGATCAAACCAAAATTGAGACTTTTGAGATACCCAGAAGATAAAAACTTGAATCTGGAGCTTTTTAAAGTAAACTTACGTTGAAGAAGAAGGACCAAAGAGAGGATTCTCTTTAAGTGGCTGAAACGAGAACCTTCGGAGGAACTTAGCAACACACTCTTTGTTAGCTCCTGTGATTTTCTTAGGACAATCATTAACAAACATCACAGCGACGAAGACGGCGAGATTCGCAACTACAATTGCTGGAATCAGCCACGAAGTCCAATGAGTTTCGCCGGAAGACTCATCGTAGAAATAGTTGTTGTTATTAGCTCCTCTGTTTCTCTTCCCTCCTCTCTCCATATCTCTGTTCGCCATTATTTACTCTGTTTCCTCTCTGTTTCTCTTATCACAAAATCTCAGGTGTTATATAAAAATATCGAGACTTGGATTAAACGGATCAAATAAGAAATTCAGGAGAAGTAGCTTAGAAGAAAGAGAGGAAGAAGATGAATTAGAAGGAAGAAGAAGAAGGATTGAGACAGAGTATCAGTAATTAGGGTTAAAGTTGTAACCTTTAAAGGAACACACAAACAAAAACAAAACAACGTTTTTTTTTTTTTTTTGAACCGTTGATTGATGTGAAAAAGTGAGTGCAATTAGAAAACTTTATTAGGTCTGTGTGTGTATCTATCTATCTTTATCGATGTAGAAAATAAAGTAATTAAAACAGAGCTTTGGTGGTGTGTCAATGACGAGTTAGGCGGTGGTGCCAGCTCGGCTTCTCCGTAGGTTTTTGTAAGTTTCTATTTTGAGTATAAAACAACTCAACACCTGCGATTGTACTGTATACAATCTCCCGGGTTCTATCATATTTTTACTAGGAAAATTCCTAAAAAATACCTCATGTTATTTAATTTAGACATTTAATACCTAATTATTTTGCTGAAATACAATTTTTTTTATGATTTTAAAAATTTTGTTCAAGAAACGTAAACGTAAACGGCGTTTTGTAGAAGTGTGAATTTGTAAAATACTCATAAGAAATTTTGTATAGTCTCTTTGTAAGTTTTTATTATTATATAAGCCATACGTCATTCTTTCGATAAGCATAACTTATTGTAGACTATTATATGAGTTTGATATTCAATAACGATCAACATCATAAACATGTTGTCCTCAATAAAACGACGATATGTATTGGGATCCCCATGAAATAGATATCTTGTACAAATTCATGTGCACTTTGGTTTTGTGACATCTCATTAGAAAAAAAAAAAATTAATAATCAGGCATGTGTGTTGCGTCCATGCATTTTAAAGTAGGACCACATATGAATATTTTCAAATTACAATCCAAGAAATAAATTTGTAAGGTCCACGCGGTTTCAACTTGATTAGAGGGATACACACCATTGACATTATTAATCCATCATCCAACACCACAAAGCTATTTTTAAAGTAACAAGTACATATGTAGAAGGATATCTACAATTTCGTGGCCAAGATTTTTGAGCCAAACTAATACTATGACATCAAATTATACAATCATTTTTTTATTTTTTACTATGATCGTTACTATTAATACTACCATTTATTTGATTCACCTTTTGCATTTTACTATCTTCTTTGTTCTTTTTGTCTTTTCCTTCTTTTTTTGTTTTCTTCATTAATACTAATATTTATATACGGATCAGTAAGTCACAATCTTAATTTCAAGGCTTCTCATGAAATAATTTTTACAGTAAATATAAAATTATCCACATATTTGTTATCAACTTTTGTCAACAACAACGACGGCAAACCATCTTTGCTAGACCAAATATAATATAATCAAAGAAAAAAGCCATGACTTGGCATAAATCAAGGAAAAGGATTTTGATCTAGCAAAGATGGTTTAATAATATTTCATGGGTCGAGATATTAGCTTGTTTGATATAAAAATACCAAATTGGTTGGGACGATTACTGAATTAAGCTTCAATGATAAATAAGAAAAACATTGACAAGCAACCGGTTTATGTTTAAACAGTTCAGAATTATCTATGAAACAGCAAAGATTAATGAGAACGGTTTAACGACAGACCGGCAACAAATCAGTTTAGATATAAACCGGCAACCGGTTCGTCACTAGAGATAAGTGGACGTTGTTACCTAAGCTAAAGTTTCTCTTGTTGTTACTTGTTAGTCAAACATTCATCAACACATACCACACTTGACACTTACTAGTCTTGCTTCATTAATATTGGTTTCAATTCCGTACCTTACCTTTTCCATACATTAGTGAATGTATTTTTTAGTTGTTGAGTGTGGAGTGTGGACGAAATCACATCAACCCGTCAAAAGTCGTAAACACCAACTAAGTCTAAACAAGATGAAAAATTCTAAAATCTATATATAACATCCTCACGAAACAAATGGAAACCAACTTTATCTTACCATCTAATACCTTTGTGATCTACCTTTCTCAAGTTTTCCACCAGCAACAAAAACAATGGCAAACGGCCATCTTCAAGAGCCCTTAACCACTTGTTTAACCAAAGAAACACAACAATTTGACGAAGTGGGCTTGCAAGCGGAGAGGATCTTATACGTCATGCCATTCGCCATGGTTTTCAAAGCCGCTTTGGAGCTTGGCGTCATTGACATGATTGCTTCCGTAGATGAAGGTGTGTGGCTCTCGTCTTCCGCCATCGTGCTCGGTCTCCCAACCAAGCCCACCAATCCAGAGGCACCGGTATTGCTGGACCGGATGCTGGTTTTACTAGCGAGCCACGAAATCTTGAAGTACCATATGGTGGAAACCGGAAAGAATGGTAGAAGTGAAAAGATGGAGAGGGTCTACGCAGCTGAACCAGTTTGCAAGTTTTTCTTGAACCAGGGAGATGGCTCCGGTTCTTTCGCCCCTCTGTTCATGTTGCTCCAAAGCGAACTCTGTTTTAAAACCATGTACGTATACTACTAAATGAACCGGTGAACAACAAAGTGTTATACTATTCATACGTATAATTAATGAAAAATGGATTTTTTTTTTTTTTTACAGGACACATCTCAAGGACTTGATATTAGAAGGAAAAGATGCATTCAGCTCTGCTCATGGCATGAAACTTTTCGAATACATAGGTTCGGACGAACGGTTCTCTGAGATGTTTAACCGGGGAATGTCGGAAGCTTCCATAATGATCGTGAAGAAGGTTTTAGAAGTTTACAGAGGATTTGAAGATGTGACTACTTTGGTGGACGTGGGAGGAGGAAATGGAACCAACATGAGTCTAATCACTTCCAAGTATCCTCATATTAAAGGCATCAATTTCGATCTAGCCTCGGCTTTAGTTCATGCTCCTCTTTATCCAGGTATATCACTAGCTGAAAAAAGTACAAGTTGTATTTTGAAGTGCTCGTACGTTTTGATAACTATATCTCTTTAAATTGTTATACTAGGAGTGGAGAATTTTCCAGGAGATATGTTTACAGAAATTCCAAAAGGAGATGCCATCTTCATGAAAGTAAGTTCCTCTATATATATTCTATTTTTTTTTTTTTTTTTTCATAGATATATAGTCTCATGACATGGTCAACCATATATGTACTAACAATAAAATAAAATGGATATATAAATTAAATTCAGTGGATACTACATGACTGGACTGATGAAGACTGTGTAAAGATTCTGAAAAATTGCTGGAGAAGTCTTCCCGAGAAAGGAAAAGTGATAATAGTTGAGATGATTACCCCAAAAACACCAATGAGCAACGACTCTTATTCTAACGTTGTGTTAGCCGTGGATATCGTGATGTTAACACATTGCTCAGGTGGTAAGGAGAGGTCTCTTCGACAGTTCGAGAGTTTAGCCTTTCAGTCAGGTTTCCTTCGTTGTGAAGTCATTTGTCTTGCTTATTCATATTATGTTATCGAATTTCACAAATAGATACGATGTTTCTAGAAGTCAAAAATAATAAGACTATAGCTAGTCTCCTCAATGTGGAGACACTACATATATTGTTAAGGCACACATGATGATAAGCTCATGTAATTCATGTCTACAAGCCCATCTATAGCCCATGTAATTAGGTTTCTACCAGAAGCGTAATTATTTCCATCATATAATAAAGTCCCACATTCCAAGAGTTTTATCCCCCCGGGCTTCTTTAATTTTTGTCTTCTGCAATAAAACAATAAGGAACATACCAGGTTAAGAGCTCTTGAGCAAATCCTCCTCATTCATCAACTTACGTTTGCAATTGGTGGCTGAATTTTCTACCACGACAATTTTGGAATGTCATTGTCTTTCTCTTCAGTCATGCACACCTCGGTAGAAAATTATAGTTCCACGACTTTTTTTCTATTGAAAATTATAGTTCCGTGGCTTTTCTTTTGATTGAAAATTATAAGTCCACTACTTTTTCTGTTGAAAATTATTATTCCACTATTTTTCTGTTGAAAATAATAATTCCATGCCTTTTTTTCTATTGAAAACTATAATTCCACGAGTTTTAGTTATATTATTTTCGTTTGACGAATACAAAGAATTATTAGTCGTTTTTTCATTTATTATTTTGCAATTTACATAGTTACACGGCCTTCTGTGAACCAAAATAAAAATAAAACAGCCATACAAAACGATTATGATTTTTTGGGTTCGTAAAAAATGCTTCTGACATTATTCTTATGTTGCAAACTAAGAATTGTAAAATAACGATTCTTATTCAAAAGTAAATACATGAGAATATTGTGTTTTTGATAATTTATGATATAATACGTGCTGTAAGACTTTTTCAGCATGTTCAAGGAAATTTCTCATATCATATTATCGTAACTAAAATATGTTAGCGTACGTCTTTGACGTCATAATTAATTAGTCGATGGAAACAAAATCTAGACATTAGTTTAATTTTCTTTGACAAATGATGGTTATGCATGATTTTATTAATCCGCATGAAAATAAATATCTCGGCATAATCTTCTAGGCTTCTCCCTATAAAATGGCAGCAAGAGTGAACAACAACGTTCAGCTTTCTCTTACCATCTCTATATCTTTGCAGCATTGCTACCTATCTTTCTCAATTTTTCAACAATGGCAAACCATCTTCAAGATCCCTTAACCTCTTCCCTTAAACCGGGTCTAATCAAAGAAGAACAACAATTTGCCGAAGAAACAGTGAGCTTGAAAGCGGAGAAGATCTTGTACACTGTCTCCTTCCCCATGATTTTCAAAGCCGCCTTGGAGCTTGGCGTCATCGACACGATTGCTGCTGTAGATGAAGGCGTGTGGCTCTCGTCTTCTGAGATTGCGCTTCGTCTCCCAACCAAACCCACCAACCCGCACGCACCGGTTTTGTTGGACCGGATGCTGGCTTTACTTGTTAGTCACTCAATCCTAAAGTGCCGTATGGTTGAGACGGGAGAAAACGGCCAAACCGGAAAAACCGAGAGAGTTTATGCTGCTGAACCGGTTTGCATGTTTTTTTTGAACCGTGGCGGCTGCTCGGGTTCTCTTGCGACTCTGTTCACGATAGGCCTAACCGAAGTCTATTTCAAGACTTGGTACGTACTACTTCATTATTCACAAACAAGCCAAATAACTTGCATTGACCTTTTTCATTACCCCGTTTTAATGAACCAGTAAAACCAGTTTGCAAAAAAATCAATTTTTTTTTTGTAGGATAAATCTCAAGGACATGATATTAGAAGGAACGGATGCATTCACCTCTGCTCATGGCATGCGACTCTTTGAATACATTGGTGCAAACCAACGATTCGGTGAGATGTTTAACCGGGCAATGTCAGAAGTTTCCACCCTGGCCATGAATAGAATTCTAGAAGTGTACAAGGGATTCCACGATGTAAACACTTTAGTGGATGTTGGAGGAGGATTTGGACACGTCATAGGTTTAGTGACTTCCAAGTATCCTCATATTAAGGGCATCAATTTTGACGTAGCCAAGGTTATAACCGAAGCTCCTCTTTATCCAGGTACACTATATATACTAACTCATAAAGTCAACAAATTGTACTTGAAATTGCTAGTTCTGATATAAACATTTTATTTTCTTTTTTTTTACAAAATAAATAATACTATAATTTATCTTTCTCAGATTTACTTAAAATGTTTTATATATAGGAGTGGAGCATGTTTCAGGAGATATGTTTAAGGAAATTCCAAAAGGAGATGCAATCATCATGAAAGTAAGTAACCACTTATTTTATATGGAAAAGCNGATAGTTCATATATTAAAGGTAACAAATAAAACCTTAATTGTAACAGAAGATCTTAAACNAAAGCCAAAGATATATATATATATATATATATATATATATATATATATATATCCCCCTTTTAATAAAAGGGAAGTACACAACTTAGTTTTGTAGACTTTATAAAAAATATAAATAGTTACAAATGCATAAAAATAAAAATATGTTATATATAGGATATACATTAATTCTATACTCTTCATAAGATAACTCTTCATATATAGATAATAAATGATAAATGATAAATCCTCTTTTTAATAAAATGGAAGTACATAACATTGTTTTGGTAGACTTTATAAGACTTTATAATTTTAATAAATGGTTACAAATAGGTTATAGATTAATCTATATATTAATTAGTTACAAGTTGATAGTTCATATATTAAAGGTAACAAATAAAACCTTAATTGTAACAGAAAATCTTAAACGTGATATTCCAAATTGATAGTTCATGGATATTCCAAACTTTATTTTCGAAAGATCACGTTGTTTCCAAAGATCTACAATTACAATATTACCAATTTATTTTCCTGAGATTTTATTGATAGACCACAACGTTAACCAAGTTATTAAAGGGGATAAAAATATACTCTCAATCATAAATAGAAAGTACACAACTTTTTTTTGTATAATAAAACGGAAGTACACAATTTTTTTTGTATAATAAAACGGAAGTACACAACTTTTTTTTGTAGAATATATAATTTTTATAAGTTGGTTACAAAATAAATAATATATTAAATATAGGTTGGTTACAAAAAAAAAGTTATAGATGAAATCCGTGGGCTATATGAAATTACAAATACACTTCAGAATATCTCAAAGAATCCTCTTATAGATAATATTCCAATGATTTATACAATTTCCAAAAAAAATCTTAATTATTCCATATATTGTTACACTATATATAGTGTTAGGCACAAAAATATACTGTTAGGTATAAAAAAGAATAAAATCTTGGCAATTAATCACACTTAATCGTGATTTCTGAGATTTTATGTGGATTTCAAAATAAAATCTGACCTAACATCCTTCCAAGCTTTTAATATAAATCAATGTCTTTAAAACCGGACCGGAAGGTGAACCGGAAGTCTTTCGGGTCACTGGGTCAACAAGTCGGACCGATTGAATTACAGGTCAATTAGTTTATTAGTTTGATTACATTTTATGAATATAACATCTACTTTTTATAAATATATGAACAAAACATACATAGTTAGGTACTAAGCAACTAAAATTAAACTTTTAAATGATTAGATAAAATAACTAACTGATTCTTTTATAAATAACAACATTTATTTTTAATTTGGTTTGAGTTTAAAGTGTGACCAAAATAAAATATTTTAATTTGAGATTGACAACCCGGTCCGACCCTCCTGTTCAACCACCAGTTCACGGGTTTTTCTATTTTTTTGCGGGTTTAATTTTTTAGGTTTTTAGAGGTTACCATGACCGGCCGACCAGAAGTCTATCGGGTTGTGGTTGGAACGAACCGACCGGCCGGTCTGGTCCTGATTAAAAAACATTGATATAAATCATTCAGATCTCCATTCACCAAAATATATATTCATACAAAAAATAATAATAATAACAATCGTTTCTCATTTTACGATGCTAAACCGTCTTCTAAATTATATTTTATTTTGAAATTATAATAAAAATAAAAGAAATTTTAACCTGTGCTCTAGCACGAGTCCAAATCTAGTGTATATATATATGATCCCATTGTCAACAATATACTAACTACATAAACTAATGGCAGTGGATACTACATGATNCCTAACATCCTTCCAAGCTTTTAATATAAATCAATGTCTTTAAAACCGGACCGGAAGGTGAACCGGAAGTCTTTCGGGTCACTGGGTCAACAAGTCGGACCGATTGAATTACAGGTCAATTAGTTTATTAGTTTGATTACATTTTATGAATATAACATCTACTTTTTATAAATATATGAACAAAACATACATAGTTAGGTACTAAGCAACTAAAATTAAACTTTTAAATGATTAGATAAAATAACTAACTGATTCTTTTATAAATAACAACATTTATTTTTAATTTGGTTTGAGTTTAAAGTGTGACCAAAATAAAATATTTTAATTTGAGATTGACAACCCGGTCCGACCCTCCTGTTCAACCACCAGTTCACGGGTTTTTCTATTTTTTTGCGGGTTTAATTTTTTAGGTTTTTAGAGGTTACCATGACCGGCCGACCAGAAGTCTATCGGGTTGTGGTTGGAACGAACCGACCGGCCGGTCTGGTCCTGATTAAAAAACATTGATATAAATCATTCAGATCTCCATTCACCAAAATATATATTCATACAAAAAATAATAATAATAACAATCGTTTCTCATTTTACAATGCTAAACCGTCTTCTAAATTATATTTTATTTTGAAATTATAATAAAAATAAAAGAAATTTTAACCTGTGCTCTAGCACGAGTCCAAATCTAGTGTATATATATATGATCCCATTGTCAACAATATACTAACTACATAAACTAATGGCAGTGGATACTACATGATTGGAACGACGAAGATTGCCTAACGATTCTAAGAAACTGTTGGACAAGTCTTCCAGAAAAAGGAAAAGTGATACTAGTCGAGATGCTTACGCCGGTGGAACCAAAGATCAACGACACTTCTTCTAAAATTGTATTTGGTATGGACATGTATATGTTAACACTATGCTCAGGTGGTCAGGAGAGGTCATTTCCCCAGATCGAGACTCTAGCCTTTGGTTCGGGTTTTATTCGGTGTGAAATCATATGTCATGCCTATTCGTATAGTGTTATCGAATTACACAAATAGGTTCCAGAATATACCTGAGACTCTATATAACTCCATATATACCTTGTTTTATCAAAATAAACTATTTTACCTTGTATTTCACATATTCATGAGTTTTTTTACGTTTATAATGGATTTTTCCCCTTGTGTGTAATTTATATAATAATAGCCATCTGAATAAATCTGTTCATTCTCTCCAATTTGAAAGAAAAAAAAAATCGCAATTTAAATGGCATATAAATAGGCACTGCAAGTTACACAAGAAAATAAATAAATGGCGAACGGTTACGATTAAGATTCAAATATAATGTTCAGAAACAATCACAAGCAATCAAAAACTAAAAAAAACATAGAAATAATACAGCATGAACCACTACTATATAATATATGACATTCTAACGTGGTTGTTTGTTGAACATTCATTTTTTTTATTTTTTTTATTTGAACATTCATTAACCCATACCAAACTGACTATTCATATTTGTCCATTGTATTAAATATTGATTTCGCTTTCGTTACACGTACATTGAATGTTTTGTGTTTCTAAATTTAGGCATAATCTTGTGAACACAGCTTCCCAGCTTCTCCCTATAAATTAAAATGGCAGCAAGTGTGATCGACAACGTTCAGCTTTATCTTCTTACCATCTCCATATCTTTGTTATAATCTATCTTCCTCAAATTTTCAACAAACAACAACAATGGCAAACCATCTTCAAGACCCCTTAACCACTTCTTCTGAATTGGCTATAATCAAAGAAGATCAGCAATTTGACAAAGAAAAAGTGAGCTTGCAAGCGGATAAGATCTTGTACACTATGGCCTTCCCCATGGCTTTCAAAACAGCCTTGGAGCTTGGCGTCTTCGACACGATCTCTGCTGTAGATGAAGGCATGTGGCTCTCGTCTTCTGAGATTGCGCTTCGTCTCCCTACCAAACCTACCAACCCGGAGGCACCGGTTTTGTTGGACAGGATGCTGGCTTTACTTGTTAGTCACTCAATCCTAAAGTGCCGTATGGTTGAAACTGGTAAAAACGGTCAAACCGGAAAACACGAGAGAGTTTATGCTGCTGAACCGGTTTGCATGTTTTTCTTGAACCGTGGCGGCGGCTCGGGTTCTCTTGCATCTCTCTTCATGGTAGCTAATAGCGAAGTCTATTTCAAGACTTGGTACGTACTACTTCATTATTCACAAACAACTAGTTGATTATGAATTACATTAACCTTCATTATCCCGTTTTAATAAATCTTAGTCTATATAAAATAAGTTTAAAAATATTAATTGATTATATATTCATTTGTACGTCGTAGGGAACATCTCAAAGATATGATATTAGAAGGAACGGATGCATTTACCTCCGCCCACGGCATGAAAGTTTTTGAATACATTGATTCAAACGAAAGATTCGGTGAGATTTTTAACCGGGCAATGTCAGACGCTTCTATCATGATAATGAATAGAGTTCTAGAAGTGTACAAGGGATTCGAAGATGTAAATACTTTAGTGGATGTGGGAGGAGGAGTCGGAACCGGTATAGGTTTAGTGACTTCCAAGTATCCTCATATCAAAGGCATCAATTTTGACATAGCCAAGGTTATAGCCCATGCTCCTCTTTATCCAGGTACAAAACTATATTAACTGATAAAATCAACAAGTTGTACTTGAAATTGCTAATTTTTTTATATTTATTATCTTTCCCTAATTTACTTATAAAATGGGTTATATAAATATAGGAGTGGAGCATGTTTCAGGAGATATGTTTAAAGAAATTCCAAAAGGAGATGCTATCTTCATGAAAGTAAGTTCTATGTATTGCTCATATATAATATCAATATATATACTACACGTTTGGAACCATGTATATTAACTACATAAGTTAATGACAGTGGATACTACACGATTGGAACGACGAAGATTGTGTAAAGATTCTAAAAAGTTGTTGGGCAAGTCTCTCGGAAAAAGGAAAAGTGATACTAGTCGACATGATTACACCGGTGGAACCAAAGATCAACGACTCTTCTAATGTTGTGTTTGCTGTGGACATGGTTATGTTAACACTATGCTCAGGTGGTAAGGAGAGGTCACTTCCCCAGATCGAGACTCTAGCCTTTGATTCGGGTTTTATTCGTTGCGAAATCATATGTCATGCCTATTCGTATAGTCTTATCGAACTACACAAATAGGTTGGCGTCTATAATTGCCAGAAAAGGAATCTTTACTGATAACAATTTCAATAAAAGCTACATTATTGCTTATAATTATTTGTGATATCAAAATATCAAAGTGGGCCACTACAAGCAAATAACGTGATCAAAATCATTCACAAGCAATCAAAATCTAGAAAACATAGAAATAATACAGCATGGACCACCGACCACTACTATGTCATTCTAAAGTGGCTGTTTGTGAACATTCATATATATATATATTTTTTTGAACATTCATTAACTCATACCAAACTGACTATTCATATTGGTCCATTGTATTAAATATGGATTTCGCTTTCGTTACACGTGCATTGAATGTGTATGTGTTGTTGCCTGCTGCTAAAGCTAATCTAAGATCAAGAACTTGAATATATAAAAATACATTTTCTTATTACATTTAGAAAACCTTCTCAAAAACTAAATTCTCTCTAAGTCTTATGGAACAACTCTCCATAGATCCTTGTATTTCTAGAACTAAGTTACTCCTTATTCTATTAATTAGGATTACACAAACTTATTTGGACAACTCCTTATTTGTATTCCTACTTCTATTTCTTTATTTCTAGAATCTTGTTATTCTTGAAATAGCTTGCTCTTCAAGCTTTGGAATTATCCAACAGCTAACCATATCACAAGTATGTTTCAATATTCAAAGCATGTTATTTAACCAGATTATCAAAGGTAAATTCATTTGAAATTTTGGAGGTTCATGTCATCAACTTTCAATCTAGGAATTCTAGTATATCAACTCATTTTTATACACAGGAACCAGGACTAAAGGGATATATACATCCACCAAAACAGTAAACTTTCTAAGAAGGTTTATATTCCAATATTGTTATCAGATCGATATATGATGTCATGCGCTGAGATCACAAACCTTTCATAAATGGTGATGATTAACAAAGTCGTTTCTAATGGGTCTTGGTCTTGCAAAAGTGTATGGTAGTTACTACTAGTTAGAGCCGGACAATCTAGTGTTTAATGTCCTGAACAAGTTGTACCTCGCATTCATTTATCGAATTTTATTTAGAAACGACTTTGTTTAAATTAAACTCGTTGAGAGAGAGGGACTGCAACTCGATGTAAAGAAAACAAAACACTTCAGTTTAATTGTATCCAAGAAATACATATTGGTAAGGTCCACATTAATATTAGATCGAATGGCATGCAAGACGTAAACGTAATATATACGGTATTATTTTGTTTGATTTTAAATTTGTAAGTCAACTTTCATCTTTAAAGATCTAAATAAATGTTTGACCAAAAAAAATAAAATCCTATAGTTTTAATCTTCTAAACTTATTTTCTTTTTGGAATATTCTTGTTTGTGATAACTATATTCAAAAATATATGATTCCAATTGGTGATCGATAAAAGCGATATTAAATATTGTCAAAAAAAGCGATATTAAATTTCTTAGTAATAAGAAACAGTAGAAATGTTAAAAGTGATAATTTATTATGTTAGCACGTCTTTTTGACGTCATCATATAGTATATGTTAGGGAGTATATGTTAGTGAAATCTTCACTTCCCAAGTATTATCATTAATCATCTCAAAAAAGACTGGCAATAATTAGTCGACGACAAAATTTAGACATAATTAGTTTAGTTTTCTTAGACAAATTTAGGTTATGCATGCTTTTGTTAATCCGCAATGCAAATAAATATCTCGGCATAATTTTGTGGACACAGCTTCGAGGCTTCTCGCTATAAAATGGCAGCAAGTGTGAACGACAACGCTCAGCTTTCTCTTACCATCTCAATATTTTTGCTACCTATCTTTCTCATTTTTTCAACAAACAACAACAATGGCAAACCATCTTCAAGATCCCTTAACCACTTCCCTTAAATCGAGTCTAATCAAAGAAGAGCAACAACTTGACAAAGAAACAGTGAGCTTGCAAGCGGAGAAGATCCTGTATACTATGGGCTTCCCTATGGTTTTCAAAACGGCCTTGGAGCTTGGCGTCATCGACACGATTGCTGCTGTAGATGAAGGCGTGTGGCTCTCGTCGACCGAGATTGCGCTACGTCTTCCTACCAAACCCACCAACCCGCAAGCACCGGTTTTGTTGGACCGGGTGCTGGCTTTACTTGTTAGTCACTCAATCCTAAAGTGCCGTATGGTGGAAACAGGTAAAAACGGTCAAACCGGAAAAACCGAGAGAGTTTATGCTGCTGAACCGGTTTGCATGTTTTTCTCCAACCGTGGCGGCGGCTCCGGTTCTCTTGCATCTCTCGTCATGGTAGCCAATAGCGAAGTCTATTTCAAGACTTGGTACGTTCTACTTTATTATTCACAAACAAGCCAAATAACTAGTTATTTATATGAATTGCATTACCCTTCACTATATATATTTACCCCGTTTTAATAAAACCAATTTACAAAAAAATTCACAGGACACATCTCAAAGATATGATATTAGTAGGAAAAGATGCATTTACCTCTGCTCATGGCATGCGACTCTTTGAATACATTGGTTCAAACCAACGATTCGGTGAGATGTTTAACCGGGGAATGTCAGAATCTTCGACCATGACCATGAATAGAGTTCTAGAAGTGTACAAGGGATTCGAAGATGTAAACACTTTAGTGGATGTTGGAGGAGGATTTGGACACGTCACAGGTTTAGTGACTTCCAAGTATCCTCATATTAAGGGCATCAATTTCGACGTAGCCAAAGTTTTAACTGAAGCTCCTCTTTATCCAGGTACACTATATATTGACTATACTAACTGACTAACTGATAAAGTCAACATATTGTAATTGAAATTGCTAATTTTTATTAATCATTATTTTAAAAATATAAATATTAATTATATTTATCTTTCTCATATTTACGTAATTAGATTGGTTAATTATATATAGGAGTGGAGCATGTTTCAGGAGATATGTTTAAAGAAATTCCAAAAGGAGATGCCATCATCATGAAAGTAATTAATTAAGTTCATAATACAATACTTCTTTTATTTTATTTTTGAAATTTGCTTCAATCACTTCTGTTATGGACAAGCCAAAGATATATTGGATTCCATGGTCGTCAACCATATATTAACTACATAAATTAATGACAGTGGATACTACATGATTGGAACGACGAAGATTGCCTAAAGATTCTAAGAAACTGTTGGACAAGTCTTTCGGAAAAAGGAAAAGTGATACTAGTTGATATGCTTACGCCGGTGGAACCAAAGACCAACGACACTTATTCTAACATTGTACTTGGTATGGACATGATTATGTTAACACAATTGTCAGGTGGTAAGGAGAGGTCATTTCCCCAGATCGAGACTCTAGCCTTTGGTTCGGGTTTTATTCGGTGTGAAATCATATGTCGTGCCTATTCATATAGTGTTATTGAATTACACAAATAGGTTCCAAATTTTACCAACGAAATCTAAGATTAATCTCGTCAACATAGAGACTATATAAAACTATATATATAGCTTGTTTGTAATGGTTTATTTTTCCCTTGTGTAATATAGTTGTGTATTAAGCTGTTCCTTCTCTCCAAATTTATAATAAAATAAAAATCGCAATTTAAATGGCATATAAATAGGTAGGCACTGCAAGTGCAAGTTGCACAAAAAAATATAAAGGGCGAATTGTTTGGTGGTCTATCGACCATCTCGATTTTTCTATTCAGTGAAGTTCACTTAGTGAACACAAGAAGAGCACATGATTGGTGTATACAATTGCCAGAAAAATAAAGGAATCTTTAATGATTACAGATTCAGTGAAGCTACATTGCTAATAATTATTTGTGATATCAAAATACCAAAATGGTTTACGATTAAGATTCAAAGATAATGTTCAAAAATATTCACAAGCAATCAAAAATTAGAAAACATAGAAATAATACAGCATGGACCACTACTATGTCATTCTAACGTGGTTGTTTGTTAAACATTCATTTTTTTTGTTTTTTTTTGTTGTCGAACATTCATTAACTCATACCAAACCGACTATTCATATTTATCCATTGTATTAAATATGGATTTCGCTTTCGTATCTACATGTGCATCGAATGTTTATGTGTTTCTAAAGTATCCTCAAACCAAAACCAAGAATAGTTGCATAAATGAAATCCATCAGAGTATATAAATTCAATTCACACTGTCGCAGAATGGAGTGTTGATATGCATATTAGAAAATGCCTAGAAGAGGAAAAGTAACTCTAAAGTTTCATATATTAATTTTGATGTTGACAGCTCAGGTGGTAAGGAGAGGCCTCTTTCCCAGTTCAAGACTCTAGCCTCTGATTCGGGTTTTCTTCGTTGTGTTATCATTTGTCTTGCCTCTTCATATTATGTTATCGAATTACACAAATAGATTCAAAATCTTACCAAGAACAACCAAGGTTAATATCCCGTCAATGTGATGAATATACTACCAAAATGGTTAGGATTAAGACTCAAAGATATAATATCCAGAAACATTCACAAGCAATTCAAACATCAATCTGAATTATCAAACAACAGAGAGCTGACCAAATAGGATTAAACATAAACTGGCCACTGCTTCATCACTAGAGATGAGTGGAAGTTACCTAGCTTAAGGTGCTTTCGCTGTTTCACGAACAATGGCTAGTTTAGCCAGAAGACCACATAGTTGAAGATATGATCCAACTCCATCGCAGATTCTCATATGCGCAAATCCAGTTTCCTGAAAGATGATCATTGGTGTTAGACGAAAAATGCAGAGTTGAGATGTTTTGAGATGTTAAGGAGAGAATCAGATGTATACCTTCATGAACTCAAGTTTCAGATACTCAGCCATCTCGTAATTCTTTATTATACGGAAAAGCGTTGTGATAATGTCGGTTGGAGAGTATCCCAGATCGTAGAGCTGCTTTAAGCCGTGACAAGCATCATCAAACTTACTTTCCAACACATTACGAACAATGTTCTTGACATGAAGTGGGTGAGGCTGGTCACAGACCTGAGAGGAAATAAGTGGAGAGATCATTGATATGATGATATGAAAGCAATGTGTGGTTTCATCAGCTAGGTTAACTAAGGTTTTGAATCGAACCTTGAAGACGTTTTCTTGGTTGACGAGACGAAACCCGCTATTAGTGGCTTGCAAGTTGTTCAGAGCTTGCCTCATGTCACCATCAGCTGTAAAAATAATCGCCTCCAGGCCTTCAGGTACATAAGGAACCTAGGGAGAATGAAAAGCACAGGTAATTAGAACATGTTACAAAACTGCAGTAAATAAACATGTAGAGTGGTAGAAAAGAGGCACATAGATACATTCTCTGCTTGAACCACAATCATGAGACGGCCTAATATCTGCTGATCAGATAATCTAGAGAACCGAACTAAGGCACATCTACTCTGAATGGGCTCAATAATCTTGGCTGATGTGTTGCAAGCAAGTGCAAACCGCGTAGAGTTCGAATAGATTTCAATCGTTCTCCTCAATGCTTGTTGTGCTCCAGATGTCATACTAATTTTACAGACCAAAAACAGAAAGAAGAAGCACTGAATCAGAAAAACTAATCTTAAGCAAAAAAAAAAGACTGAAGTGAAAAAGCCACAAACTTAGAAGAACTAACCTGTCAGCTTCATCAAGAATGACAACCTTATGACGCCCTGGAGGAAGTGTTACTTTCTTCTGCGCAAACATCTTAATTTTGTTCCTTACAACATCAATACCCCTACAACAGCCATAACAGAACACAATACCCACACATAAGATGTTTAAACCAAACAACGAATGAAGATGGAACAACAACATCTTATATGAGAACATGTACATACCTATCATCAGATGCATTCAACTCCAGAACAGCCTCCTTATAGTTCTTACCAAGAAGCTCGTGAGCAAGAGCCAAAATGCTTGTGGTTTTACCTGTTCCAGGTGGACCCTGAGAGGATATAACAACAAAATCATGCATCAGAACCTAGAAATTGGTGATAGTCCAGTGAACATCCACCAAGAGATCAAACCCATCAATACAATTACATTAACCAAAACCCTAGAATTTGACAAGCTTTTAATCCTCAAATCTAACACCTAAGAGACAAAACCCAATGCCCTAAAATCACAGAGTGCCACAATAGAAAGATTCAAAGGAACTACTAAGAGAAGAGAAGAGTAAAAATCTCACGGCAAGGATGAGATTAGGCATGTTCCCGTCGCGAGCGATGACTTGAAGTCTAGAGACGGCGTCTTCATTACCAACGATATCGACTACTTTGCTCGGCCTGTATTTCTCTACCCATGGTTTCTCGCTTTCCACGCCGGAAGAGGTTGAAGACGACGCCGCCATTTTACACAGCCGGAATCTCCGATCCGGTGCGATTTTCCTGATTTGGAGGGAAAATTGCTGCAGTGACACACTCCAATTAAGGGTTTTTGTTAGTCTTCTACGATTATATTTGCATTCAAGGGCCTGTAAAAATATAAGAATACGAATTTTGCCCCAAAATATGTTAATTTCATTATATAGCCTCCGCCATCAAATAAATACTTGATACGTATTACATATCTGCCACGAATTTTTGTCTTTATGGGTGGATGGAGGTTGTTTGATAATTCAGTTCGGTTGTTTTGATATCAAATCTGCATTTTGATTCGGTTTAAATATTTTTAGTCTCGTTTGGTTTAGTTTGAGTCTGATTTGGTTTTGGATTAATAAATATAATGCAAACAAAAATAGTTCATTAGATTTGTACGTTTTTAGTATATCTAAACGTATTTATATTCCGTAAAATTTAAAATTTTTAAAGAAATTTCAGCTGATTCGATTATGAGTTTCGGTTAAATTCGGTTGGGTTGGTTTGGTTCCCGTTTTTTGTCCACCCTCAAATTGGACCAAGGTAAGTGTACCTTTACCAAAAAAACCACTAAAAATACTACATATTACATAAAAGTCCCGCTTATTTCTCCGGTTGTCATTAGAGGAAACATTGAATATTAAAAATTGATTTTTTCGTATTTTTCAATTTTCAAACATCACGTTTTCCGATTTGTCCGACTCATCCTCTTTCTCTCTCTGTGTTCCAATCGAAACCCTAACAAATAGATTGAAATTTTCCCCTTTTTAATGGCGTAAAGCTTCTTCAATTTCATCAATTCGAGATCAATTTTTGAAATTTTACAAGAAAGGAAGAGACTTTTGTAAAAGAGAAAGAAGCTATGTCAACAGAGACGACGACGGAAGCAACGCCTTTGATTTTAACCGACGGTGGAGGAGGAAGAAGATCGGTGAGGAGACAAGGGTTAAGAGAAGCGGCGAGGTTACTAAGACATGCAAGTAGCGGGAGGATGATGATGAGAGAACCATCGATGCTTGTTCGTGAAGCAGCGGCTGAGCAGCTTGAAGAGAGACAAAGCGATTGGGCTTATTCTAAGCCTGTAGTGGTTTTGGATTTCGTTTGGAATCTTGCTTTTGTTGCTGTTGCTTCTGCTGTTTTGGTACTTAGCAGCGATGAGAAGCCTAATATGCCTCTTAGGGTTTGGATTATAGGGTATGGGTTGCAATGTATGATGCATATGGTTTGTGTTTGTGTTGAGTATCGTAGGAGGAATAGGAGGAGGAGAAGAGATAGGATTCCGAGATCTCGTTCTTCTTCTTCTTCTTCTTCTTCTTCTTCTATGGAGGAAGAAGAAGTTTTGGGTTTGAATAGAAACTCTGAAGATCGTTACTTGGAGCTAGGACAATTAGAGAACGAAAACAACAGGTTTTGTTGGTTTAAAGCTTTTAGTGATTGTGTTATCTTTTGTCTTGTATGTGATGTGAATTTTGGCTAAAGCTGTGTTTTTGTTATGTAACCAGTTTTGCTAAGCATCTAGAATCTGCAAATACGATGATCTCATTTGTATGGTGGGTTATTGGATTCTATTGGGTATCTTCTGGTGGCCAAGAGTTAGCACAAGGATCCCCTCAGCTTTATTGGTTTGTTGTTAACTTCTCTCATCTCTCTTAGATTCTCTTGAGTGTTTTAAGTGCTCAAGTTCTTTTTTTTTCAATGGCTTTGTTTGTTTTGTATAGGTTGTGTATAGTCTTCCTAGGTTTCGATGTGTTCTTTGTGGTATTCTGCGTTGCATTGGCTTGTGTTATTGGCATTGCTGTTTGCTGCTGCTTGCCTTGCATCATTGCAGTTCTATACGCTGTAGCAGAACAGGTAACTAATCTCATAACCTGTTTCCTTTGCCTTTTTTACCTCCCAGAAAGTTGGATTTGTTCCACTGAGAATCTGTTGAAAAATGCAGGAAGGAGCTTCGAAAGAAGACATTGACCAACTTACTAAATTCAAATTCCGAAAGGTTGGTGATTCTGTGAAACACGCTGTTGATGAGGAACAAGCACAAGGAGATTCAGGAGGAGTGATGACTGAATGTGGTACAGATTCACCCGTTGAACACACTCTTCCTCATGAGGATGCAGTAAGTAACATCACTCTTCTTTCTATTAGTAACCTGTGAACCTCTGTATATTGTGTTATGTCATGTTATGGCGACACTCTATTTGGATTTTGACGAACAAAACCGGGATTTTTGTGAATCTACAGGAATGCTGCATATGTCTGTCAGCTTATGAAGACGAGACAGAGCTAAGAGAACTTCCATGTGGCCACCATTTTCATTGTGGTTGCGTGGACAAATGGCTTTACATCAATGCTACTTGTCCTCTTTGCAAATACAACATCCTCAAGAGTGGCAACTACGAAGGCGCAGACGAGGAAGTCTAGAACAGAAGAAGATGACAAAAACTTGCAAATATGCGAATATCTGTATCATTAGCAGCTGAGGGAACCCAAGGAAAAAAAAGGGTTCGACATTTGATCAAATTTGTAGTTTTAACATTGCTTGTTATATGCATCTACTGTTGTTGCTTGTTATAAAAAGCTGTTTTTATCTTATACCAAATAATTAGAAAAGTAAACCGGAATTTGGATTGGGAGGGAATGATTACAGCTGGCGCAGGTTGATTGGTTCACAAACTATCGTATCCCAGCATATAGTATAAAATAATTACAGAGCAAATTTGATAGAAAAATTGGAACCTTTTTGGTATGTTTTAGTTCTTCGTCAAGTTCTCTTTAAAGATTCAGTTCTGCTTCAGGGTTCTCTCGGATACGCTTCGGTGTTCTTGTTTCTGCATTGCGAGTATTTCTGTGTTTCTGCTTGGAGTCGCTGAAGGGTTCCATTAGAGATTGAGGTTTTCTTGGTTGTGAAAAGGGTTGGCGAAAAAGTATGGATAGGATCAGTAATTTACCAGATGATCTTTGTCGTCATGTAATCTCCCTCCTCTCGGCAAAAGAGGCTGCGTGCTTGAAGTATACCTCCAAGAAATGGGCGAAACTGCTTACCGTCATACCGAGTGCTGTTTTTGGTGGTGGTTCCTCCTCCTCGTCTGCCGTTAGTACTACTGCAAGTCTCAAAGATTGCGCTGATGAATTGTCATTGGCTCGACGTGCCATTCACCGTTTGAGGAGATTCTCTCTAAAGCTGCAGTCTTTGGATTTTGCTCAGTATAGTATGGTCAACGATTGTTTGCGCGATGTTCTCAAGTGTGGTGTCTTGGATCTTGAACTGGACATCAACGTCCAAGGAGATTACTCACTGCCTTCTGAGATCTTCACTTGCAAGAGCGTTGTGAAACTGAAACTAGGGTCTGGTTTTGTTATTGACTCTCTCCCTAAGAATGCTTTGCTTCCTGCTCTCAAGACTCTCCTTCTTGAATCAGTTCGGTTTGATGGTCTTGATGGATGTGCCTTCCAAAGGCTTCTTTCTGCTTGCCCTGTGCTTGAGGAGTTAGTCATAGATGGATTCAACTGTGAATTCTGGAACTGGTCTCGCACTGTGTATAGTTTGACGCTTAAGAGGCTTACTATTAGACGTGCATACTCAGAAGACTATCAAGGCGCTGATTATGAGAGTATTAGTTTTGATACTCCCAGCCTTGCCTACTTAGAATATTGCGATGTTCTTCAAGATGCGTTTCCAGTTGTTAATCTCGACTCCCTTGTTGAAGCCAAGCTCAATCTTACTTTCATGACTGCTAGGTCTAATACCAAGCTAACGAATCTGTTCCAGGGGTTGAAACATGTTCAGATTCTGCGCTTAGACTTTGTTGACACCGCGCTGGTAAGTGTTTCTCATACTAAATTTTTGTTTCCTTCTCTTTTTAAAAAATGTTTATGCAGCTTAGCAAATAGCAAATCTGAAGACTCTCAACATTGAGGTATGACCCCAAAAAAAGTTCATTGAGCAAACCATATACTATTGTCAAACCCCTATATCATAAAGTCTCTTTACTTTATTCAGGATTTGCACTATTGTGATCAATATCATCGGGATGTAAAATCTGTTTGCGAATGCTTGGAGGGCTATTCTTTCCTTTTGACCTGCCCTATTGAGATCCTGAAGATAACCCGCTTCAAAGGAGAGATCGGAGAAATGGTGCAAATAAAGCATGTCTTGGAGAATTTGCAGTGTCTGTTGCTGTTGGAAGTTCATGTCCAGGCAACAAGTGATGAACAAAAGCTACACATCATGTCGGATATCCTAATGCTTCCAAGAGCTTCGTCCAAATGCAAAGTCGAGTTCAAGTTCGATCGTTTGAACAAAAACTAGTTTATTCTCTCGCCTCAGCATATGAACTTGGTTTGTAGATCTTCTGATAAAAGAAATTACAGTACAGACGTGGTGGTTCCTGTTAGTTGACATAAGAACTAGAGTTACTTGTTTTGCAAATATCGTACATGATATTGTTCTTAATCTAATTCGGTTTGGTTTATTAATGTTGCAAATCAAACCAATTCAGAAGAAACTCTGTTTTAGTTGAAAAAGGCTCTGAATTGGTTCGAGTGGTCGGTTGTGCTTGAAAACCGGTCCAAAGCAAATTTTGATTTTTATTTGGTTTTTGTTTTGGGGTCAAATCCAAAGTCCAAATCAAATTTAGGACAATAAATCAATCTATATATAAATAGGGCGTGGTGGGGAAATGATGATGGGTTCTCGATTACATTACAAAGAAGGGCCGAGGTTACTTAGCGAAGGGGACTAGGGTTTTGAAGATTAGAAGAGAGTTTTTTTTGCAGACTAGTGTACTCTCTCTAGGGTTTACGAAAGCAAGCATGGATAGGATCAGCAACCTACCAGACGAGATTATTTGCCACATCGGGTCCTTCTTCTCGGCGAAAGAGGCGGCGTTCACGGCACTTCTCTCAAAGAGGTGGAAGAATTTGTTTGAAACCCTATTTCATTTATCAATCACAGCTGAAGGAAACATCATCTGTTGGAACTGTTTGCAACTTCTCCTAAAGAAATCTCCAAATCTAAAGGCTCTCACCATCAAGGCAAGTGTGCACTATAAGGATGATGAGGAATCTGTTTGCGAATGCTTGAAGAAGGAGTATTCATTCCTATCGTCCTGCTATATTGAGGTCATAAAGATAACAGAGTTTAAAGGAGACAGAGAAGAGACGGTGCAAATAAAGCACATGTTGGAGAAATTGCCGTGTCTTTTACTTTTGGAAGTTCATCTTAAGCCAAGAAGAGATGAGGCAAAGCTAATTCAGATCTTGGCGGATCTCCTTATGATTCCGAGAAGTTCGTCCAAATGTACAATTAAGCTGTTGCATTGAACAAAAAATCTTAACATGAAACTTGCATATCTGATTTTTAGAATTAGAGAAACAAAGGTGCTTCCCCGTTTGTTGTTGACATGAGCATTCAGAATATATAACTCAAATATTACAATTGATATATTTTTTTTTTTTTATTAACCGAAAGAGGATGATACGTTCGATACAACCTTTTCTTTTTTTGAAGAGAGAAGAGAATATAGATGTAGGCAATATAAAGGAACATCTATATATATATTTTTTCTTTATTAGAGAGTGGTGAAAAGAAAAGGAAAAGTTTTAAAAAGAAAATATCAATGCTTCTTCTGGAAACCCCATGGATTCTTATTTGCCCAGTTCCATTGATCTCTGCACATCTCATCCACTCCATATTTTGCCCTGTTACAAATATATCACAATGATTCATCAGTCCCTTGTCAACTCACAAAGAAAGAGTGATAAAATCCCTTATGGTTTTTGAAGTTCATGTCACAATTCATATCTATGAGCATGAAGGTTCCACAGAAAGTAACATATTCAAGTTCATATCCGAACTTAAAATGATTTAAAAGCGGTAAATGTATAAAGCCGATGACTTACTTCCATCCAAGTTCTTTCTCAGCTTTTGCAGTTGAAGCATATACAGCTGTTGCATCTCCAGCTCTTCTTGGACATAGCTTCATAGGTATTTTCTGCAGTAAAAACATGTTTGTTTAATAGCATTTTCGGAGAGCAAATCTTCAGTCTCATCCGCACAAGACTGCAATTACGGAAATGAGAGACAGGGAAAGAAGAGAAACTTTTACCTTGCCAGAAGCTTTTTCGAAAGCTGAAACCATTTCTAAGACAGAAGTTCCTTGACCAGTCCCAAGATTATAAGCAGTACAGCCTAAGATTAAGATGACATACAAAATATTAGACTGAGTCCACCAAATGAAACCAAACCAAACCCTTCAAACAGTCTTATAGAGTTTACCAATCTTTGAGTCTGAAAATAGCTTGTTTAATGCAGCAACATGGCCATCTGCTAAATCCATTACATGAATGTAGTCTCTGACCTGCAAGTAGTGTATGTTAGCTTATCAATCTATCATCAGAAACCTACACCAAATTTGTGAATAAAGAATGGTGTTATCGATATTGTACCGCGCTACCATCCTTGGTGGGATAGTCATGTCCATATACATTGAGTTCAGGTAGACGTCCAACTGCCACTTGTTGGATATAAGGCATGAGATTATTCGGTATGCCTTTTGGATCTTCTCCAATTCTTCCGCTCTCGTGAGCTCCAACCGGATTAAAGTACCTCAGAAGAATGATCTTCCATTCTGGTTCCGCATTGTGAATGTCTCTAGCTATTTCTTCAAGAAACAGCTACACAAACAGATCATTTTCTTATCAAGATCTCAGTAACAAATGATATAACTTCCAAAATTATGGACTCAAAACAGAACTAGATGAGGTACCTTAGTACGACCATAAGGATTCATAGCTTGTAACTCAAAGTCTTCCTCACATGGGACTATCTCAGGTTGGCCATAAACTGTTGCAGAGGATGAAAACACCATCTGCATAAAAACTCTAAAAAGTCAGAACAAATTTGGTAAACTAAACTAGAACAAGAAACACATATTCAAAAAGTGAAGGATTCTGATCTTAACCATTTTGCAATTGTATTTTGCCATGGTCTCATACAAATTGATGGTTCCAACTAAGTTATTATCAAAGTAACGACGAGGGTTTCCAACACTTTCTCCGACAGCTTTAAGACCAGCAAAGTGAATCACAGCATCAAATCTGTTTTCCCCTCACAAAGAATCACAAGTAGAATATTAAATCAATTCACCTGAATATAAAATTTGCAGAAATTAAGTTTCAGAAGTTTTCACAATACCTCTGATTGGAAAAGAGTTTCTCAATGTCCCCTTTGTTTCTAAGATCACCCTGCAATTAATTAATCAAAAACATCCAAAATCTTCATATAACTTCCAAACAAACGCACAAGCCATATATTACTAAATTAAGAATCCATGGGAAAACAGAGCAAAATCTTGAACTTTTCTTGTGAATCAACCCAAAAAAAAAAAAAATCGAAGCTTTTTGTTAGGGTACTGACCAGATTGAATTCAAGCTTTGTAGAGAGATCAGGACCAACAAGCTCTCTAACCCTATGAACAGCTTCAACAACAGAGTTATCAAGATTATCAATGATGGTAACCTTAAAACCCTGATTCAAAAGCTGAACAACAGTGTGTGTTCCAATGAAACCAGCACCACCAGTCACCAAAATGTTCTGCTCCACAGAAGAACCCATTTTTTTTCTTTCAAAACGAACCCACTTCCTATAAATCGAAGCTTTTCTTCACTATTTAAGAGAACTTGTTGAGCAAATCAAGGAGAAGAAGATAGAGAGAGAGAGGAAAAAAGTTTGAGTCTTTTTTTTTTGTTTCTTTTAATCTGGGATTTATTGATCTGTTGCTTTCTTGTGAGTGGATAAGAAGGACGCCGCAAAAGTGAAATTTAAGGAAAAGGGTAGAGAAAGAGAAAGCTTTTTTGGTTTCTTGAGATGAGATGATCCGTGTGTTGTTTGATCCTTTGGAATTAAACTCGTGAGGGGTTTTATATAACTAAGGAGAGAGGAAAATGAAAAAAAGAAACAACTTTTTTTACACACCTTTTTGACCAAATAAAAGATCTTGTTATTATGAACAAGAAAGAGATGATGATTCATTTGCTATTTTTGGGATTTGTGGATAACGAATCATGACCAAATCCACCAAGATTAGAGGGAAAAGAGGGCATTTTTAAAAAGTTCTTTTTTTTTTTTTGTTTTGTTGTTTTTTAAAAAAAAATGTAAATTGATTTTAGTTTCCTAATTTTTTTAGATAATTGGGATTAAGATAATCTTTTTTTTTTTGGCCAACAAGGATTTAGAGTTTCTAAACCAAATAAGATGAGTTATTATTATTATTGGGTTGTCAAACATGTGTTTAAAAACTTTAGTTGTTTTAATGCCTTAGACTTAGTCAAAAGCTAGTATTTTGTAATAACATTTCCATGGCTTGAGCATTAGCACGTCTTCTTGACTCTTTTGAGTTTTGATAAACGAATTGGTCATTGCGTGTGAATACTTAATAGTTCTTCTTTCCCTCTACATTTATTATTTGAGTATCACTTCATAGTTCAAGACCTCCTCTGTTTAGATCTCAAACTGATATCACATTAATTTAAACCCTCTTTTCAACTTCTCCGATTCCTCTAGCTGATCAATCCGACAATTAAAAATCAGTAATCATTGAATCTCCAAAAACAATTAAAAATAACTAAAATACAAAAAGTTATAAATTATATAGAGGATTCATAAAGCTTAGACATCAACTTTACATATCTTTTTATGCATTGTTATTTTTAAAGAAATATTTCAGAATTGAAAATTCACTTATTTATGCGTGTGATGCGACGACAATCGTTTGGTGTTTATTGTTTTACTTTTGTGAGTGTAATATAATAAATATAAAAGTACGAGGCCAAAAGACAAAGGATCAAGAAATAACAGGGACTTCGGGTAAAATAAATAAGAGGGAGTTCCCGAAGTTAGGGCTCAGGATCCTCATGACATATTGTAATACACCACACGTTTAGGAAAACGTTGACTTCTCTCCCAAAACGTTGACTTCTCATTATGATAATGTGAGAACGTAATCTATTCCTTGTCTCTTCGAATAAGATATGGTGCTTATTTATAAATGTGTTTATTTCATTCTCTTTTGTTTAAAAAAAAAAAAACAGAGAACAAGATTTGAGTTTGTCAAGGTTGTGAAAGCCAACTTTTACTGCTGTTAAGCGTGTATGTTTCTCATAACATTTGAAGTTGTTGATCCTTATGATCACTTGATAAAAATCTTCCAAGCAAGGGTTCGCCATGCTAGAAATATCGTGACCGAGTACATCTTCTGCAGACCTAAACCCAATCAAGGAGGTATGTAATCTTCTTCCTTTTTTTTCCTATCTACAAAAGGTAATTGTTCATATGTTTATATTGATTCATGGTGGATTGGTGGAATATATATTCCTCTTTCATCATTGAAGATGAATATATTTTTACTATTCTGGATTTTTTGCTAGTGGAATGCATTGGAAATATCAAGAAGCAAAGGTAATGAAACAAGGGAGTTTACTGTGGTGTTAGAATCTTGTATGGTTGTATGCCACAAGGAGACAAGGTGTACAGTATATATGATCTTGTGAACAACCAAAGAATCCAAATAAGTATTATAATATTATTGATTTTATTTCCTAATTTATTAGGTAGTCTTTTCATTTTTGCAAACAACTACATATGTATTTCTTTTTATAGAAAAGAATTAGTCATTATTGTTGAGATTGAACCTTGATTAAATCCTGCAACAAAGAAAGGAATTATAGTGAGAAGAAGATGAAGAAAAGAGAAGAAGCATAAGAAGATGACACAAAACAGAGTATTGTCTAAAAGGAAGAAGATGAGTCAACGGCAAGAAGAAGACCAAACAAGAGCCAACGACAAGAAAAAGAAGAATAAAGAAGAGTTGTGTTGTGACTAAACCAAGTGAAGAAGTAACTAACCATTAGTTTGGTTAGGCCAAGAAGGAAGAGTGTTGTGTTGTTCAGAGTTGTTGAGAGTTAGTATAATGTTTAAGGTAAGGTCTAAGAGTGGTCTTATATAAGCTAGAGGTCTAAATGTGTGTATGTGTATCAAGTGGTAAAAACCACTATAAGTATGTGTGTGGTGTTGTGTAATGCTATCCTTAGATTAGATTTATAACATGTAGAAGATTAAAGTCTATCCCTCTAAGTTACTTCTAGTTTTTCACTTAGAACAAACCAAAAACAGTGAGTGAAACAAACGTAGAGAACTAGAGAGAAGAGTGAACTAACCTCTTACGTGTAAAAGAGAGGTTAGATGTGAGGAAAACATCACAAGAGGATTGCCAAACAGAGTCGAAATACCATATTATGTGCGTTGCGTCATGAGGGATGACAAAGAAACAGAATAGCATATTTATCAATCTGTGTTAACAATAAAACTTTCCAATGGAAGAAAGCATTGCGTAAACTTCATTTTTCTGTTGCTGTTGTTGCTATTGTTGTTGTGTCTTTCGATCAATCGATAGCTTGCTTGATGCCAAGTTTAAGAGTCTAAGGTGGGAAATGGAGAGAGTATGCACAATCTCAAAGTGTCTCAAGTTACATTGCATCGGAAGTACAAGAATTTGTGAGAGCGTTAAACATCCCTTGGCTTATGTAACTACATGCTATCCGAGATGGTTGCATGGGATTTTTTTTTTTTTTTGTCTAGGAAAGAATTGTTACCTGTGTGTAATGTTTTTCCTTTCTTGTTTTCTGTACTCTGTTTTTTTTTCCTCTGTTTAGAGGATCATTCTCGTAGACAAGGTCTTTTATTTGGGATTCTTTACTAAATTCAATACTTTATAGATTTTAAAAATTAAGGAATAATTATGTGATAAGCTCGCTTTAAAGTAATATAGATAGAGAACGATGTTAAATATAATAGCATCCCATGTCTAAAACCATAATTTAAGTTACAAATTTGAAGTGTCACTCCAAACATGATTTATTTTTGGTTTACTTACAGCCCTAAAACTAGTCAGGGCAGAAGGAAAAGTAACTAGGGTCAATACTTGGCATTAATCCAATTCAACTCAGCTTCTAAAATAACTTCTGTAGCAGTAACAAATAAATCTCAAGACTAGCAAACCCCAAATTAAAGGCTCTAACTAGATAAAGAATGCCCTGTTAACCTTTTTTCTCACTGAAATTTCAGTAATTAAGCAGTAGAACGTATAATGTATCTACCATATGTTATTCCCAACCACTGATACGAGCTACCGCTACTAATTTCGTTAAGTAGTTTCGATACAGTAGAAAGATAAACCAAAAGATCTCATGACTTATACAAATAAGTTTTTGTTTTTTTGTTTTTCTTAAAACAGAAACAGAAGCAGAAATTAAACCAGAATAAGATGAGAGATCTCGTGTGTTATCTCTCAATCATAGCAATATCCTTTGAAATATTTAAAAAGCAACTAAGAGACTTATAAGAAGACTTGCGCTTGGCTTGGCACCTGCTTTCAGTTTTTTTAGTCGATAGCTCGGATAGGTAGAACCTAAAAAGTAAAAAACCAATAGAGAAGATGCTTAACACATGATTATATAGAAACTTCCTTACAAAAAATGTTAAAACGAAGAGGCTATATATATATAGTATACCTGGAGTGGCCACACAAATCCTGCATCTGTCAACTTGTCATAGACATCAGAGTTCACAAAGTGAATGGTGCGCAGGTTTATTTCCTTAATCCCAAAGAGCTTCCTCACAGTTTCAACATCAACGGGATTGGAATTCGCACATGCCCGGATGATTGGTTCACAAAGAGTGATGGTCACCCCAAACTCACGCATTTGAAGCACTAGTTTGACAGCTTCATCAACTTTTCCTTCTTGCACCAATACTTCAACGGCTGGACTCTGAAGCGTGCAAACACAACAACAACAAATTAATAGGATTGAATGGTACTTAAAATACATATAAAATGCCAAATATATTCCATTCACTTAATTACCGTCACACTGTTGTACATAACGCGAAGTTTCCGAACAACTTCGTTATCACCGTCAAACCCCATTACCACAGCCTGCGCGTGAAGGCACTGAACATGTTTTAGCGCCACCATATCAAAGATGGGTGGTTCATCCCTGTTGATCAGAATTTTGTCGCACTCCAAGTAGTGTTCATTGAGACGCACCTGTGCAAATAGAAAGGAAAAAAATTATAAACCCCTCTGAACTCTGAGTCTTCTTCAGAGGCAACCAACCAAAATCGAGAATTTTTAAGTACCTCAAAGGAACGATTTTTGAATAGCGAAAGCAAATCATACGAGGCATCAGTGGCATAAAGCCTCCTCGAATGATTCAATGCCATCATCATCTGGAAAAATAGACATTTTAAAGAAAAGATAAAAAAAGAGTCAGACTAGTAAAAACTGTCTTGCTCAAACATGTCTCTCTGTTCCAGTCCTGTTTTTAACGAAACCCTTTAATTGCTCCTTTTTAATTGGGCTTAGTCTAAAACAAAAAAAAAAAAGTCTCGTCTTTTGTAAGAAAAACATATAATTTGAAAATCCCATTCTCATTTTCTTGATGATTAACACCATCTTTTGTAGACCTTAAATAAAAGTCTCGTCTTTTTGTAAAAAAAAAAAAAAAAAGTAGATTCAATCTTTGACCAAAACCAAGATAACATTCACCGATCATAATATATATAGAAAGGGTTTGTTATATCCAACGATATTCTCAAAAACAGAAACCCTAAACCACTAGATTTAATTACATCTTTTTTGTTTTTGTTTTTGTTCTTCTAAAAGATGACATTTTTTTGGGAAAATAATATACCTGGGAAGAAGCTACAGGTCCAAGATGAGCAGATTCTAGCCTCTTCTTCTTCACCATCACCTGGAAAAAGAGTTTTGTTATCCAACACCGAGCAAATTTTCTCAAAACCCTAAAAATGCTTTAAAACAAAAACCCTAAACATTTGATTAACTTTTCAAAAAATTTGTCATTTTTTTTTTTTAAATGACAGAAGTACCTGATGAGCAGATTCAAGATGAGTCACAGGTCCAAGATAAGCAGGCACATGTCCAAGATGAACAGATCCTAGCCTTTTTTTCATCATCACCTGTAGGAGAAAAAAAAATGAGCTAGAGAAATTTTTTAACTCAGAAATGGAAAGATTTAACTATATTCTCCAAATAAAGGTAACGACCTTAAGAAACGATATATATGTAACCAGCAGAAAACGATTTTATAAACAAACAAAAAAAACTCCCAAAACCTTCATTTCCTTTTATGAGAAACCTCAAGAAAGTAGAAATAAAATATATTTGACTTCTTCATAGATAAAAAAAAAAAAAAACCCCAAAGGTCAGATCTTTTTACTTAAAAGTTAAGAAAAACCTCAAAAGGAAAAACTTTCATGGTCTCATATCACTTACACGGTGAAATGACAAGAGCTTTGTGAAGTGATTCATGTTCTCTCTCTTTCTCTCACTTTTTTTCTCTTCGTTTTGTTTTTGCTCTCTCTCTCTCTCTCTCTCTCTCTTTATCTCGTCTTTCACGTATATATATGAAAGAGTTGATGGACACTGTTTTAATTACTACAAAACAAAATAGTAGAGTGGTGAGAATAAAGAGATAGTTTTTTTTCTTTCTTTTTTCTTTCATTTCGAAATAACAAAAATCAAATGGGTTTATGGAAATCGAAGTCTGGTTGGACTATTTCCAATGTATATGTAGTCATGTAGAGATTTGTTATCCTCCACAAGCCTAAACGTAAAGAAATGTGAATGAATCTATATATAATAGCAACAGTTGTATAAATGTGGGATCAAATAAGTGAAAAAAAAAAATAAGAAGTTTATAATTATTGTTAATGTTACAGCATAATTATCAAGATATAGTAATATTGTTTATGAT
The DNA here is from genome assembly GCF_000633955.1 of Camelina sativa. NCBI lineage: Eukaryota > Viridiplantae > Streptophyta > Magnoliopsida > Brassicales > Brassicaceae > Camelina > Camelina sativa. The sequence continues at coordinate 37,301,100 of NC_025693.1, forward strand.
GGGAAAGGTCATCGATGACTCAAAATAGCAATATTTAGAAAATTCAGAAAACTGAAATTAACGTTTCTAATATTTTTCATTGTGTGTCCCAAGACACCAGAAAGCATACACATTTGATTCAGTTTTTAACGTCTTAATCATAAGCTATTTGATATCTATCATTTTAAAGACGTAGTAGTATATTTTTAGGCAGTGTTGAAATATGCAACCTTCATAACTTTATTGGCTTCTTTTGAAAATCCCTATAAAAGCTGTAGTCCATTTTTTTTGGATGCAAAGAATTAAAAAATGGTGTTAACCTCTGTGGCACAAGTGCCTTCCCAATGTGTTTCGTCTGTATGCGACCAGAAGGTAGTACTGTCATATATATCGATCGACTTATTCTCTCACTCGCTCCAAAAAAAAAAAAAAAAATAGGGAGTTAAGTGTCAAGCTCTTTGTGGTTATCATAACCTAAAGCAGCTATAACACGTGGCTTGTTGAGCGTCATCCAATTTTCCCTTTGTATTCGAATAAACTGAAACACAATTCCACTTCCACATATAATTTGCCATAAAATTTGTATCATCAAAGCTAAAATACAGTTACAGTTTGTCGCATAAGTCTCTATACTTTAAAACTTTTTTTGCAACAACATTTTCATGGTTATTTGATCGTAACAAGTTTCCAAATCTAATTTTGTGACATTTTAGACGTTTTAAACATATGAGTGGCAAAAATGAAGCATTAACTGTCGCTTCATGTTTGTGTTTGTGTTTGTGTACGGGGATATAAATCCAATGAGAGTAACCCAAACTTGACGATATATTGTCTTTGTATATCATTAGGAGGTAAGTATACAATCCAACCTCAGTTACAACTTTAATATCAGATAAAACATCAAAACTAAAAAATTTGGTGTAAGAATAAATTTATGGTAAAAATATCCAACGACTTCATATCGTTTTCTGAAGTAACTGGACTATGAACAATTTGTGTGGCTTGTTATTATCGAGAAACATGTGTATATACTTTTAATAACATGCGAGACATGTTAATTATTATTTGATCAGTAGATTTGCACTGTTAATTCTAAGACCATCATCTTAAGTAATCAAATTATATTCAATTTCTTTTCATAGTGGTTTCCGTACGTGGTAAGAGGGAAATATCTTCCATTAATCCTTCCTACGTGAGGACAAAATGGGTTTAATAAAAGCAAAGTAGAGGTTGTTTTATGGTTTTGGGTTCCCAATATATATGATAGTATCTTGTACGTTTGCTCGTGACAAAGACGCACATATAAAACAATAATATACAAACCTTAATAACCGTTGGGGTTTTTTTTTATTTTCTTTTGAAAATCCCTATAAATGGCTATCATCGAAGTTTTTTAAAATAACATTTTCCCACATTTCTCCTCTCTCTTGGCATTTGTTTACAAATGGTTCTCTCTCTCTTGGCAAAATTTGCCCTGCCCCAATGTGTGTTCTCTGTCTCGGACCACTTTTTGTCAGATGTCAAACTTGCCCTCACCCACAGTTATCCGAAATTGGAAATAGAAAGTTAATAATCTGGCATCGTATAATACTAGTAAGGTGTATAAACGCAAGTCATGCCTTTCTGGATCAAATGTGAGGAAGGGAACAAATGTACTTTAAATCAATAAAGCATCCCAAAAATTAAAACACTACTTATACGGTATATGAATAATAAAAGAATACGGTGACCAATAAAATACGGTCACCAAAAAAGATTTTTTTTTAAATAGTAGAAGCAAAAGAATAGTCTTAATAAACTCGGTTCCTTATCTTACGTAGCCGGCCCTAATCGTAACACATGTACATACAATATTAAATTATAATAAATTGTGGTGAAATTTGGTTCAGTTTAGTTTCTGTGGTACAATAAAAAGGGGAATAGGTTCCATTTTTTTTATGTATGAATTTGTGATTCAGATAAATGATATATCCTTGGTCAATAAATGTAGGAAATATAACTAAAACAATTTTATTTCACCCTCCATTTTATGTGATGATCAGTGAATAGGATTTAACTAAAGCAAAGTAGAGTTATTTTGATTTTGGTTATCCATTGTATCTAGTTTGAGTCTCTTCTCTTCCGGTAATGTTAAAATTCCAATTTAAGGGGAAAATATTGGGGTAGATTGTTGTTATTGAGTCAGCTTAATTAGCTTAATATCGTTTCTTCTTCCATTTAACGAAGTATATATATTTATACGATATATATTAATATCATGGGTTATAACTTATATCTAGTTATGAGTCTCTCTCTTTTTTTTTTTTATATAAATAATTTGAGTCTCTTCTCTTTGGACTGACATTCGAAATCTTTAAATTCCAATTTAAGAAGGGAAATTTGTGAGGGTAGATTATTGTTATTGAGTCAGCTTAGCCTAATTGTATATTGAGATAGTAAAGTAAATATATTTCTTGTTCCATTTAAACGAATATATTTTAACTAATTGTATATTGAGATAGTAAAGTGAATTACATACTCGCAAAATGAACTATAACGGCACGAAATAGTCAACGATTCACGTTAGAGAGAGTGAAATTTCCATTTTGCTATATTATACTACTATAATTAACCCGGATATACTATTATACTAAACCAATCCGATCAGGTTTTATTGAATTTTAAAACCGAGTGAACAAAAAAAACAAATATGTACAAAAAGGAACTAAACGAACCCAACAATAAAGTGAATATCTCATCTTTGGCACACGTTACTTCCCGAGGTGTGTCCCCTCTGCCATAAGCAGACTGTATCACGCTTTGCCCTCACCCATTGATCCGATTATTCCACAAAGAAATAAAAATTGGAATGTCTAATGATGATGAGTACTATACTAGTATAATAATACAATTCTCTCAAGTGACAAAACTCACAAGCTCATATATTTTAAGTTGATTACCATTTCATATTTATTGTTTGGCACTCCAACTCTTGTAGTATGTTAAATCATATATCATTGTTAATCTTTTTTTGATCAGTTAAAATTTTAAAATTTTATCAATGTAATATCATTTGTGACTCATGACCCGAACGTATAAAAAGAAAAAACACAATATTACAATCATTAAAAAGCCCCCATGTTATATAACGATATTGAAGTATACAAGTGTAAAAAAGCCACAGTTACAAATATCTTAGTATAGTATAAGTTATATTTCAAAATAAGGATGATATGTTTATTATTCTAAAAACATTTTCTTGATTTGGTGCAGGCTGTGTAGCCTGTATGTGTCACAGCTTCGATTGTAATTTAATGAAATAGATATAAATATATAAAATAATATAAAAACAAAACAAAAGTGCCCTTTGTAAATAAACTTACTCAGTTGGGCCTAACAAATCTACAGCTCATTAGTCATTTCTTACAAAACAGTAAAGCCCAACAACTTCTTGTTCCTTGTTGACTTGCTTCCTTCTCCTTTTGTCGTTGACTCTTTCTTTCTTCACTAGTCTCTCTCTCATCTCCGATGATAGCTCTGTTCTTCATCTTCTTCTTCTCATGGATTCTTCTTTCCTCTTTTGAAGATTCAATCAAGGATACAATTCCAACAACAATTTCATCATCTAGAGGAAATTAAGGAAAATCTCAATCTTTAGATAATAATAGCGAGGATTATGTTAAGATCCAATACTCTTCTTTTATGCTAATATCATGATGATCTAATGGGAGGGGTTTGCCTATTGCCAGTTTTCTGGAAACCAGTTGATTTTCCTGTCAAAGCTAGTAGTCTCAACTCTATATGTCTCTCAAGTGATCCTCTCTACCCCAAGGCTAACTTCTCAAGTGGATGAGATCAGATCACAGACCTGTACTTGTAAGTTCAGAAGATATGAAATGGAGAGAGGACAACTGATTGCAACTCAAGAGTCAATTTCGCAAGACACTGAAGCAAGCGTTATACGAGAAATCAATGAAGCTCTAACCCAACCAGTAACAGAGCAATATATCTTATCAAGCCTTAATAAAAATGGGCTCTGACAAATCTCCTGGTCCAGATGGTCTTAATGCAGGCTATTATTACTACACCAATGTCAAACGTGTGGTATAATTTTGTTTATACATTTTACTTAATACAGAGTCACTCACTCCTAAAATAAAAACGCCAACCACAGTTAAAAGATTACAGACCTTTGCCTTGTTGCATATAAGATGATCTCTTAGATTATGGCTGATACTAGTATATCAGAAAATCAATCTGCATTTATACCTGGAAGACTCAATCACTGATTATGTTCTTATAGCTCATGAAATGCTTCACTCTCTGCATATAAAGAAGCTTACTACTAAGCCATATTTGGCCGTGAAACTTGATATCAGTAAAGCTTTTGATTGAGTAGAATGACATTATATGTAAATCAGTAATGAGAAAACTTGGGGGTTTGCAGAGAATGGTGTGGCTGGACATCATGAAGTGTATTACATCTGGAAGATACTTAGTGACGGAGCTCCTTAATGGACAAAGCATTCAACAGAGGGATTAGACAAGGTGACCCCCATTTCTCTCTATTTGTATTTTCTTAGAATGGAAGGCTTAACTAACTTGCTGAATAAAGGCATTCAAAATCAAAAGGCAACATACGTGGTTTCAAAATAGTAGAAGCATTCCTTCTATATATCATATTCTATCTGCTGATGATTCCTCATTTTTTTCCGTAAATGTCAAGCTCTTCTGAACACTCTGTTTAATGAAATCATTTTGAGCATGCCTGAGTCTATAAGTTATAATATTTGTTGGGCCCAATGCGGGAGAAGTCTTTAGCTCAGACTCATGTTTATTCCACTTCTTGAAATCTTTGTATATATGAACTTGAAGTCTAAAACACTCTTAACGTAGACGCCATAAATAAAAAACGAAGAAAAACGACGAATCATGAGTGGAAGAAAAACGAAGAAGTGGAAAAGTTTAGGACCGCGTCCACTGAGAAAGCTTTGTTAGGTTTGCATCGACCATGTTTTTGGCCGTTTTGAGAGCATCATCCACTCTCCCCGCCTTGATATATGCATCCATCATTGCTCTGTATGTGGAAACGTCGATGCGCATGCATCTATCTGATGACAATTCAGCATAGAGACTCTCGGCCTTGGCCAACATCCCCTGCTCGCAACACCTTGTAATCAGGTTCGTGTAGTCTGCGGCTCTTAGGTCCTTTGTTTTTGCTTTCACCTTCTCGAAGGTCTCAATTCCCTCCATAAACTGGCCCTCCTTGAAACACTCTTTCACCATTATGTCAATGGTTTTTGAATTCACAGAGATACAACCTCTATGGAAACCATCTAGCATTTGGTTGAACAATTCCCAAGCTTGTGTTTTCTTGCCGTACCTGAACAGAACTTCCAGGAGTGCATTGCCCGTATCCCCATAAACTGTCAAGTACTTGTTGCTTACCAAAGACATGTACCATTGCATAGCTTCTTCATCTCTCTCTTGCTTCAACCAGTGCTCTACGAATGCCACCTTCACCATTGCTCGTTCGTTGTACTGTTCACGTGACCACCCATGGGGCTTGAATTCGTCTAAGAGTTGAATCGCCATGTCCAGCTTCCCTAGATTTAAGAACCCGCTGACTAAGTTTCTGTAAGCCAGCGACATTGAGTCTCCCGAAACAGACTCCCTCACTAAACTCAGGGCTTCATCGATCCTACCCGCGTCGACCAACCCTTTGGTCAAGTGATCGTATGTAACGCATCCTGGAGAGATGTGGTGAAAGAGTAGAAGAGCATCGTCCACACGGCCAAGGTCACAAAGAGCTTTTATGATGTGATTGGAGGACTTGCAGCTGGGCTTCATCTTAGACTCGTTGAAAAAGTAATGATACATATATAAGGCGTCTTTGTACCTTTTGGCCTCGCACATGGCACCAATGATACTGTCGCAAGTTGAGATAGTGGAGTTGCAGAGGATTTCACTTCTGCTCAAAGCAGCCAAGCGAGCGTACTCATTTGCCGTGTCGAGGTCCCTCAGGTTAAGTAGGAACTCGACTGTCCGGTATAGAGGCTGAGGACGACAATCGGCGTTGGACATCAATGCTGGCCGCAGCTGGCATGTTGTGCCGGCGCCGGAGAGATCTCTTGGAACTGGGTAGGGATACGAGATGGCGGAGGAGAAGCGCCGGAAAAATCCGTAGCGGAGAGACATGGTGGCAAAGATAGACATCCCTTTGCCAAGAGTCTTTTCTATTAGAAAATATTCCACGAAAGCCCTAAATTTACGCTTTCCATTCATATATAGAAAATTCCACAAAACCATAAATTGTCATTTGCCTTAAGAAAATACTGTGAGATTCGTCGTTTAAAACATATATGTATATTTTCGGAAAGAAACACTAATGGCTGACGCCAATCATTTTCTTGAGAAAACCCTAATGATTTGAATAAGTACACAATAAGGGACCCCGAAACAAGCAGGATAAAGCCCTAGCAAGCCATGTCTCTACTCGGCCGCATCAAGGCTCAAAACTTGCGTCCCTCAAAGGGTTTCATTTGCTTTATGAGGCGTCAGATCACATCTTCTACCGTGACATACCCGCTCGGAAGAAGAGATCCTTACACTCTTCCTTTGGAACTTACTCAGAAGCTTGAAGATCCCCTCGACGTTTCCCTCGACACCCGCCCGATTTCCCTTCACTACAGAGTGGCGGCAAATCTTGAGCTGTCGGCTCTCGACAACGCAGCCAAAATATCTCGTTACGCTGCACTCGACAGATTCCGTTGCAGCCACACCACTGACACCTGCAACTCCATCATCTACGCCATGTGCCTCGCCAAACGGTACGAGGATGCCATTGCTCTTTTCCATTACTTCTTCAACAAGTCAAACATACTTCCCAACACTTTCTCCTTCGACCTTATCATCAAAATCCACTGTGATGAAGGCCACGTCGACGACGCTCTTCAACTATACCACCACTATAATGCCTTTCTTGCCCCCGAAAGCAACACGTCCACGCTTCTGGCTCAAGCTTTGGTCGATGCTGGGAGGATCAATGAAGCCCTGGTTTTAGCAAGGTCGGCTGATGTAGACTGGAGGGTTTATAATGTCCTGGTTCGCGGTTTTTTGAATCTGGGAAACTACCAATGGGCTCATAAACTTTTTGAAGAAGACAAGGCCAGCACGTGCGATGAAGAGGGAATCACCTTTGTGGCATCCACGTTGTTGGACTACTGTTTAGAGCAAGGGAACAAGGTAGCTATGTTATACTGTCCTCGTAAGATTGAACTTCTGTCCGGCAATAAGGTTCTGGAAGTTTTTCTCAAGCACGGTCAGACAAGTTTGGCTCGGCAATATTTCAGGATAATGTTAGACAAAAGCATCTTTGATTCAGAGACAATCAACATAGTGGTCAACGAATATTTCAAGAACAGTGAGTTTGGTGAGGCAATGGAGACTTTTAAAAGGGTTCCTCCGGAAATAAGACGTGATTCCTACAGCAACATCATCACCAGGCTCTGTGAACGTGGGATGGCCTCGGAGGCCGAGCCTTTACTTGCGGAAATGAGCTCACCTGACATTGCCACATTCAGAGCAATGATTGATGGATACGTTAGGGTTGGAAGAGTGGATGATGCTATCCGTATCTTCAACAAGATGGTCGCTGCATCTCTTCGCAAGCTTGCTATACATCATGCCTTTTAAATCTAATCCTACGTCTCTTTTTTTTTTCTTTGCTTTAACCCGGACTATTCTATGCAATACTACATATTAAAAATTATGATCAATATGGTTTTAATTAGTAGTAAATGTATTTAGTGGGTTGAGTGATGTTCTTCTAATTATTTAGTATACTATGAGTCACTATAACTTTAATTTTAAATTAGTAGGAGCCACACAGTAATTTAATTAATGTAAGTTTATAGATAAATATTATTAAAAAGTTAAGAAAAAGAACCTGAAATTCAGAAATGACTACAAAACATTTTTCTTAAGACTTTTATTTTTCTATTTTCCATTTCACGTACTCTGTGACCAAGTCAGTCAAAGTGTCAAACATCACAAATTGTCAAAAACAAAGATTAATTTAAAAAACATAATGTTAATAATGAACGGCATGTACGCTAAAAGAAAACAGCACAACAACTTCATCAAGAAGTTATTTCCCTAGCAACACAAGCAATCCCATAAGCTACTCAAGTCACATTTAGGGATACAAATTGATATAACAACAGTGGAGCATCTCTCGGTTCTCTTATATATAAAAACTCCTACTCCAATCTGTAAAGAGAAAACAAAAACAAAAACAAAACAAAAAAATCAACGCGATAACAACTATACAAGAATCTTACATCAACGTAAAGACCTTTTCTTGATCCCAATGCATTCCACTATAAAAACAAACCATATAGTATAAATCTTGAAGAAACAGCCACTTTCAACTACAAAAAGCTCACATGGTGAAAAAAAAGAAGCTTCATCTCTCTTGTAGATATCAGTCAAAAGTGGTCTGCGGAAACATATATCTAATAATTGGATTGAGAGGCTCTCCTCACACTCACATGGACTTAAACTTTTGTGTAATATTATACAAACATGATTCACATACACATTACCTTTTGTTACTTCACATCTTTGTCGACGTCTTTCTCAACAACTTTCTTCACAGTCCCAATGCATTCCACAATAAAAACCAAACCATATAGTATAAATCTCAGAACAACCACTTTCGACCAAAAATAAATAAAAGTGATGATAGCTCACAACCTAAATCCATCTAATATGGTGAGAAATATATAGCACAATTATCTTCCACAATGAATTCATAGAAACTATTACGCTGGCTAGATTGAAACATAAAACAACATAAGTTGCTTATATACCTCGTTGATTGGGTTTGGGCCTGCAGAAGACATATACTGAGTCATGATATTGTTAGCGTGAAGTACCCTTGTTTGAAAGAGTTTAATCTTGTCATCATAAGGATCCTTAACTTGAAACGTTATGAGAAACATAATCGCAGCAGCAAAGTGATAATTGGCTTTAACAATCTTGATAAACTCAAATCTTGTGTCCTGTTTTTCAAAACATAAATTAGCATATTGATCAAAGGTTTATAAAAAAAAAAACTAGTTTCCTCACATTTTGTTTATTACGGTCATCAAGTGATTTCTGAGCGAGTCTCTTGAGTAAATCCTCAGTGGTTTCTGATTCATCAACGAACTTATGCGAATCAAGAATCGCAGGATGGTAGTTGAAAACGCAGCGGAAGGACCTGAAATCTATATCAAACCCCTGCATATGCATATCAAATTAAACCTCAATGTCACAAAGTTGATTAATATTATTATTATTATTATTGTTATCGTAATAAACCATAGATTAAGGGACATATTATATATACATCGCTTTCATTGACTTCTTTGGTCATTATTTCTAGTTCTTCCTCCGCTGTGAACTTAGGCTCATCTTTCTCAGTCCGAGTCATGTATGAAGGTCTCTCGTAGCCATGACCCCCAGGTTTCCACAGCAAAACCGCTGGTTCAAGCCACGTAACCCAGCCTGAGACATATATGTAACCGGAATCGATCGGACCTTACTTTACACAAATCAGTGTAAACTTTAGATAAATATATGAAAACTTTACTTTGAATCGTACCTTCAAATTCACCCATCGGTCTCGTCACGAATCACAAATATCGCTAAGTACAGATGTATGAAAGTAGAGTAATGTTAAATCACAAATTCACCCATTTGTTCCATTATATATGTAAGAGTTTTTAATTAATAAAAGTATAAAATAATAAGAAACAATAAATGTTCTATCATTTCATAAAATTCAACTAATAGAAAAAAATACTGCAGAATTTAAATAATCAAAAACTATTAAACTAATATTAAAAATACATAGAAATTTGGAAAATCTTATAAAATAAAACAAATAGAAAAAAGCCTAAAAGATCTTATAAATTGGAACAGAAGAAATAATATTCTATTTATTATACTGAAGTCCCTTTTATTATACTCAAGTCCCTTTTATTTCCTAATCTTTTTTTCTGGCCTCATACTTTGAGTTTTGTTCAACAATCACCCAATCGTAAGCTTTTTTCTGAAATCTTATTTCAACTCAGAATATTAGAAAAAAAGGCATTAAAAAATTACTTTCAAAATCATAATACGACCAAAAAAAAAAAAAAAAATATGAATTTGAAATGTATGAGTCGTCGCCTCAATAATGAAAAGAGACATTCTCTTCGTTGCAACAAGAAAAATGTCCAGCTTTATGAAGTTTAAGTAATTTCTCCTTTTTCCTTCATAAAATTCTAGTAAAATAAATGACTTTAACATTAGAGATTAAAACTGAAATATGATTACAAATTTTTTAGGCAAAATCACAAAATTTATTCTCGTATTTGTCTATCAACATGTTTTCTGGCTAGTATGGAAGACAAGACAAAGCTCATCATACACACAAAGGTCATACCAAATGTAACTCTCCAAGCCTAAAAAGTGGTAGATGCAGATTAATACAGGAATGGTGTAGATTGACGACCCTAACAAATTTTAAGGTTGGTCGATTTAGTTTTGGGACACCTAGGAATCGTTTAAATGAGAGGGATTCGACGTTTTAAAATTAATGGATTTGTTTTCTTTAATCTCTCTATAATTAATTAATGGATCCGCTTGAATTTGATTACAGAAAATTACATCTCTCACATGTCAGTCCTGGGGATTTAAAAGCTCATACGTCAACCTGCAAGTATTATGGGTAAAAAAGAAAAATTAAACCAAGATTCCACAAGTCAAGTAAAGTAAATAATCCATCAATGTAAAGGCTCTTATTACAGATGGATAAAATCATATACCTTTGACATCTTCCTCTGAAGTTTCCATCAGAAACCACTGCCAAAACAATCAAAAAAATGTAAAAAAAAAAATGTCTAGAAACAGAGATAATAACCACGAGAAAAGAGGCAACTATACTACACAATGAATCAATTTATGCTTTTGCTATGAAACAATTAACTTTTTTTTTTTTTTTTGGTACCTAGTGAATCAGGTTTCGGCCTACAAAAGACGAATTGAGTCGGACTGTGTGAAGTGTAACGGATCCTAGCTTGGAAGGTTTTTTCCTGGTTATCAGACGGATCAAACACTTGAAACGTGATGAGAAACATATATCCACAAGATCCGTGAAAATTGGCTTTCACAACCTCGACAAACTCCAATTTCGTACACTAGTAACAAAAAAAAAAAAGGAACAATTCAGTTTGAGTTGTTGTTGTGTACAAAAAAGAACATACATAAATTGGATAATTTCAGTTCTCTACCGATTCGTTATTGTAACGCTTAAGGGATTCCTGAGAAAGCCTCTTGATCATGAACTCGCCGTTGGTTTCTTGTTGATCCTTAAGGAAATCGTAATCATCAGGATCAACAAGATGGTAATTGAACAGACATCGGAACTTCGAGAAATCAATATCGAACCCCTAAATTCACACCACATTATAATTACAGAAACTTTTCAAATTGGAATGATATCTTATAGTATTAATTTAAACCAAAAACAATTATCTAAAAAAAAAAAAAAAAAAACCTCGCTAGCTTCGATTTGTGCGTTCATCATGGCAATTTCTTCATCTACTGAGTAATGAGGCTCGTCTTTCTCGGTTCGTGTGATGATTCAAACACTCAGGATCTTCAGGTGTACATAGCAAATATGCATCTTCGACCCACGATGTCCACCCTGAAACAACAAAAAAGGGAGTTTAAAATCGATTGATCATCGGTAGTGTCTACAAAGATCAATCACTTTGGATTCATACCTTCGAATGATTCACCCATGCCTCTCCTCCTCTCACAAATCGCCTTGCGTCAAAAAGCAGTGATGAACTAAACCCTAACCTTTTTTTTTTTCCTCTCTTCGCTTTGCTTTGGTGAAGGCGGCAACTTCTATCTTCTGGACCTCTCTTTCAATATTAATATCCGATTCCACTTTCTTTTTTTTTGATTTTTTACTCAACGCCCTCATATTCCCTTATTTTTGTCCTTTTCCCTCATTCTTTTAGTTTCGTTAAACTACCACCCACTCGAAAACTCTTTTTTTTTTTTTAAAAAATTAACATCGTTTGTAAAAACTAAAAAGTGTATTTATACTCCAAAAACTATAATACGACAAAAGAGAAGTATTTATTTGAAGTCTATGAACTAGGCTCATAACCAATGAAATACGGTATTCCCTTTATTGTTCTGTTTCTAATTTTTTCACCCTTTTTTTTTTCGAAACTGTATAGATTAAAATTATAATTTGATTACAAATTTTCATGCAAAGTGTTAGTCAATTTTCTTATAATATAATCTATAAGAACTTTTTGTAAAATTACTTTGCTATTATACACAATCATTATTATCAGGATATAGTGATTAGGGGGTTTATAATATTTCTTTTATTGCATGGATCGTCCGTAAACAACTATCGCATGAATAAAAAAGCCAAAACCCTTTATCTTTTGATTCGTATCGTATTATTCAGTGTAAACAAAAATATTTATGGATCAACAATACATAAAAAAAAATTAAAAGTCATGAATATTTATCGTCAAGTCGATCCGCTGGGGCCTTTTCTTGGTTCGCCCAACATTCTCCTCGGATTAATCTCTTTAATTTGGTTCTTTCCTCCATTTGGCAATCCTCGTATAGGTCCACCACGGCATTTAGACATTCTTGTTTTTGCTGTGTTTCTCCAAGATGATTTTTAATTATCTAATCGATCGTGCAATATATCAATATCCAATATTTATTTTATTTTATCCAATATATTTTTGTAATTAATATTATTGGTTAAAAGCAACGGAACAATGAAAATATAATGGAGACAATAATAATATTGAAACGCATTGTATATTCAATGTCTAAGTTCACATTGTACAAACCCATCCGAGGTCCAAAAAAAAAGAACATATGGAATTTTGGTATCTTCAATTCTTCATATCAAATGTCATGACATCTTTAAAAATCTTCACAAATGCATCGGCGTGTAACTTAACTTCATATACATTAAAGCTTCTAGTCCAGTCTGTGAATATCAAAGGTCCATCAAAGATTCTCACACAAAAAAAGATGCATCCAGGTTTGTATTCCTAAATAATTGCATACCTTGGTTTCTTGACATCTTTCTCGGCCACTCCAACGTCATCTTCGCCGGTCGAACCTGGCAAACCAATCTAGAATTAATCTCAAGGAACGACAAAGTTGCTCTCATCGACGAAAGAAAAGAGTACCTTCTTGATCAAGTTTAGGCCGGCAGAAGACAAAGTTGCTCTCATCGACGAAAGAGTTGCGAATCCTAGCTTGGAAGTCTTTAGTCAGGTAATTAGCAGGATCCTTCACTTGGAATGTAATGAGAAACATTACTCCAGCAGACATGTGGAAATTGGTAAATTCATATTTCTGTCTCCTGTTTGAATTTCAATTTTATTGACTGTAAAAATGGAGACCACAAACACACACAAAAAAAGCATAAGCATCAATTAATAGTGAGAGTAGTGCTCAGTTCTCACATGTTTCTGATTGTAGTTATCAATGGATCTCTGAGCCAGCCTCTTGAGCAAATCCAAATTGGTTTCTGGCTCCTCCACGAATTCATCATCATCGAAATCAACAGGATGGTAGTTGAAAAGGCAGCGGAACTTCGTAAAAATCGATATCAAACCCCTAAAGATCCACAAACATTATTAATTAACTCTCAATTTTTTTTTTTTTTTTAACATAAAAACCATAAGTTAAAAAAAAAAAAAAAAAAAACAAAACCTCGCTAGCTTCGATTTGTTCGTTCATCAAATCAGTTTCTTGGTCTGGTGTGAGACGAGGCTCCTCTTCCTTGGTTCGTGTGATATAGTAAGGTCTCAACCAGTCAGGGTCATCAGGTGTAAATAGCAAATATGCATCCTCCAGCCACCAAGTCCAACCTTGCAAACGTAATCAGAATTCACAACATTGATCACATCGATCGGTATATATAGAATTTTTTCAGATATCCGAAATTTTACAGAAACCAAGTTGGATTCGTACCTGCAAATTGTTCACGCAGCATCGCTCAAGCAGCGTTGAAGAACCCTATTCACCCGTTACATTCAGGTCCCTCTAACTTTCTTGTCTTTGGTTTTTGCCTAATAATTTTTATCTATAAATTAATTCCCCCTCAGGGAATTTACATGTACATACTTTATACATTCCTAATTTCCTTTAGGGAATTTTACAACTCAATCCAATCGAAAGCTCTGTTCTGATATCCTTTTTTATTTCAGTATAATTAACAACGTTAGTAAATTCCACTGAGTAAAAATACGATAAAAGATTCTATGAATTTAAATATCTCATCACTAATCAAATACCAAAACCAAATTAATGTCTAAGAAATAGTATAAAATATATTCAAAATACCAAGTCTTGTCTTAGATTCCGACAAAATAAAATTTTTAATTCTCTTTTTCTTAATTTATAAAACCTTTTGTTACTGTTTTGGAACTTTAAATAATTACAACTCTTTCAGCCAAAGTCTAGAAAAGAATAGTTTGTTCCAATCCAATACACTTCGGTTATTTTTTTTTTTCGATTTAAATCCCTATTTTTGTATCCAGCTACACTTAAATCCCTCTACGTTTACAGCTTTCAAAAAAAAACAACGGATCAGAGCATATCAAGCTTCTCACACCTTGTGGGTATATATATATAAAAGCTCCTACTCCAATCTGTAAATAGAAGACAATCACTTTAAAAAACCATCCATACAAGACATCAAAGTAGTTAAGATCTTTTCGATTATACCTTTGTTTCTTGACATCTTTATAATATACATCCTTTATAATCCCAATGCATTCCACTATCAAAACAAATCCAAAATACTATAAATATCAAGAAATAAAGAAGTAAACATGCCAAATCCTACTAACATGGTGAAAGAGGCAAGCTTAATATATATATTACCTCCTTGATTGGGTTGGGGCCTGCAGAAGACATACTCAGTCCTGATATTGTCAGCGTGAAGTACCCTTGTTTGGAAGAGTTTAATCTTGTCATCATAAGGATCCTTAACTTGAAATGTTATGAGATACATAATCGCAGCAGCAAAGTGATAGGTGGCTTTAACAATTTTGACAAACTCAAAATTTGTGCCCTGTTTTGATAAAAACAAAACAACATTCATAAATAAGCCAGCTAAATTTGAAAGCATAAGGAAAAAGATTAGACAAGTGAGATCTCTCTCACTCACACATTTGCCATTGTGGTCATTAAGGGATCCCTGAGCAAGTCTCTTGAGTAAATCCTCACAGGTTTCTGTCTCATCGTCACTGAATTCACATGAATGGAGAATCGCTGGATGGTAGTTGAAAACGCAGCTGAAAGGTCTGAAATCGATATCAAACCCCTACAGAACGAAATCAAAATTTTTCACACAATTCTAGTAAAGTTGATGATGATATATGAAAAGAAACCAAAAAAAAAACAAAACCATACATCGCTGTCATTGACTTCTTTGGTTATTAATGCAAGTTCTTGATCTGGTGTGAGCTCAAGCTTATCTTTCTCGGTACGAGTCATGTATGGAGGTCTCTCGTAGTCAGAGTCCGTAGGTTTCCACAGCAAATACGCTGGTTCGAGCAACTTAACCCAGCCTGCGACGACATTGTAAAATTGTAACTGGAATCGATCTGGGCAAGAGTATAAAATTATAAAGCTTCAAACTTTACATAAAACGAAATTGGAACTCCAAATTCACCCATCGCGTTGAGTAGAATGAAGAACCCTAACTCTTTTTTTTTTTGTTTTGAGGGAAAGTGTGATTTTTAGAGTTTCGTTCCCTTTGTAATTAAAACTCTCTTATAATAATATCTCATTTATTTAACTCAAGTCCCTATTATTTTTTTATCTTTTGTCTTTTGGCTGTATACGTTTAGTTTCGTTCAACTACTACGCAATCGAAAGCTCTGTTCTGAATATCTCTGATTATGTTGTTACCAAGAAAAAAAATCTCTGATTAAGTTCCTTTTAGTGTCTGGGGTCTGATAACCTTACCTTTTACGTTAACATAGAGTTTTATAACTATTAATATTGCGGATAAGTAAACAACCATCTGACTAGTGAAACTACTTAATAGTATCATTATCATATACTAGTAGTATCTAAAATATACTATTAATAAGTGGAACATGACAGAAAGCATGTCTTTTTTAAGGTTAGCCGGCCCAATTAAACATTCTTCTCGGAGAAATCCGAATCTCTTTGGGGACTACTTCCCACTGGCAAAACCTCGTATAGGTCCACCATTAACTACTTTTTTTTGATGGGGTTCTTTATTCTTTCTTTCTTTTTTGGAAAAAGTATTTTGGATCTGCATGCTCCAAAACAATTCATTCATTCAACCATCCTTAATCTGTTTCTCAAATCAATACTTTTTTTTTGTTTTCTCTCTCAAATCAAGATATGCATGCTCCAACTTACGGAAGTGTATTAACGGAATCAGTTCCGTCATCTACGCACTGAGTTATTGATTTGGGGATTACTCAACAAGATGTGATTCGGTCAAAGAATAGTTGATATGTTTGTAATTGTAAATTGATTGTAACTTAGATTTTCTAAGATTTCATATGTAGTCTATAAAAGACTTGTAAGTCATTCTAAGCAATACATAGAAACATTCCCCATTGTCTACGACCCCATGTAGGTATAGATGTTTCCTCACTTACTTTTGTTTCTTGACATCTTTCTGAACATCACTCTTGACAGCTTGCTCAAGATCTCTCTTAACAACTTTCTCCACATCTTTCTTGATCCCAATGCATTCAACTATAGAAACAAACCAAATAATATAAAATCTCAAGAAACAAAAATAAATGGTAGCTATAATCATATGGTGATAGAGGAAGATTATCATGGATAATGAATTCAATGGAAAAGAATAGCTTCTTATCTTACGTCGTTGATTGGGTTGGGGCCTGCAAAAGACATACTCAGTCCTGATACCATCAGCGTGAAGTACCCTCGTTTGGAAGTGTTTAATATTGTCATCATAAGGATCCTTAACTTGAAACGTTATGAGATACATGATCGCAGCAGCAAAGTGATAATTGGCTTTAACAATTTTGACAAACTCAAAATTTGTACCCTGTTTTGATAAAAACAAAACAAAAATCATGAATAAGCTATGCCAATTGAATTTGAAAGCGTAAAAGGCAAAAAGACTAGTATAGTGCTCTCACACATTTGCCATTGTGGTCATTAAGAGATCCCTGAGCAAGCCTCTTGAGTAAATCCTCAAGGGTTTCTGTCTCATCGTCACTGAATCCATATGAATGGAGAATGGCAGGATGGTAGTTGAAAACGCAGCGGAAAGATCCAAAATCTATATCAAACCCCTGCATTAGAAAAAAACCAAATCAAACCCTCGATTTCACAGAACTGTAAAGCTGCTATATATAAGAACCATACATCGCTGTCAATGACTTCTTTGGTCATTAATGCAAGTTCTTGATCTGGTGTGAGCTCAGGCTTATCTTTCTCGGTCCAAGTCATGTATGAAGGTCTCTCGTAGTCCGAGTCCGTAGGTTTCCATAGCAAAAACGCTGGTTCGAGCAACTTAACCCAGCCTGCGACGACAACGTAAAATTGTAATTGGAAACGATCGGGTCAAGAGTAAAAACTATAAAGATTTAAACTTTACATAAAACGAAATTTGAATCGTACCTCCTCCAAATTCACCCATCGCGTTGAGTAGAAAGAAGAACCCTAACTCTTTTTTTTTTTTTTTTTGGGGAAAGTGATTTTAGAGTTCGTTCCCTTTGTTTGGAAACTCTCTTATAATAATATCTCATTTATTTCCCTTTTTTTTTTTTAATCTTTGTCTTTTGGCTCTATACTTTTAGTTTCGTTCAACTACTACCCAATCAGAAAGATCTGTTCTAAATATCTCTGATTACAATTTCTTTTATTGTCTGCTCGTGTGATAACCTTACATTTTAAGTTAACGTAGAGCTTTTATAACTGTTAACATACGGCTAAGTAAACCACGGATTTACCCTGAGTTATCAAAAAAAAAAAAAAACACGTACGGCTAAGTAAACAACCATCGCATTAATCAAAGTGAAAAAAAATTAGTATTAAATTAGAAAATGAAAAAAAAAAAGTGAAACATGACAGAAAGCATATATATGTCTTTTTTAAGGTTGGCCGGCCCAACATTCTCCCCGGTGAAATCCGAATGACTACTACTTTCCATTGGCAAACCTCGTATAGGTCCATCATTAACTATTTTTTTGGTTTGGGGTTCTTCATTTTCATTGGCAAATCAAATAACGCTTATTGTTCGTTGATGAACCCTAACTTCGGTAACCCTCTATAATATGCGGTATATTTCTTATTTATATTTACGTATAAAAATGGAAGTACAAACTTTCAAGGTGAGAGCACTTATTTGTATCCAAATCAAATTCTTTGAGTAATGTTTTGAAGCCATCCTTTACTTCTGTCATCATCAAATGTTTAAAGCCATATCTACACAGTTTGTCAGTATATATCAATCCAAGTTTCCAACGTCACCGTAAAGTAAATGATCCATCGAATCGTAGTAAAAGCTCTTATTTATAAATCGTATATATCATACGCCTTTGACGTCTTCCTCGGAAATTTCATCAGAGTCCACTGCCAAAATAATCCAAAATCACAAAATAAATGACTCAGGAGGCAGAGATAATAACCAAATATTTCAAAAGAAAAGAAAAAAAATATATACAATTTCACATCTTTAAACAAAGAGAAAGAGGCAAATACAGTACTCCACAATGAATCACTTATGCTTTTGCTATTGATCGCCATAAGTTTTAAGAGTTGGAAAAGAAAATAGTACCTTCTGGATCGGGTTTAGGCCTACAAAAGACGTATTGAGCGGGGAAACGAGAAGAGTAACGAACCCTAGCTTGGAAGAGTTTTTCTTCGTCATCAGACGGATCCAACACTTGAAACGTTATGAGAAACATGAACCCCGAGCTATAGTGAAAATTGGCTTTCACAAACTTGACAAATTCGAACCCCGTGCCCTGTTTCAAAACAAAGGAACCATTCATATCTATATATATATATATATATATATATATATATGTGTGTACAACAACATCTAGATCATATATGAAGAGCATAGATTAGATATATGACCTCCTCTTCATTGTAGCGCTTAAGGGATTCTTGAGAAAGCCTCTTCATTAGATCCTTAGTAGTTTCTGGCTCCTCAACGAAGTCAGTATCATCAGGATCAACAAGATGGTAGTTGAACAGACACCGGAACAGCGAGAAATCAATATCGAACCCCTAGTTCAGACATCAATTCAATATGACAATTTTGAGAGTATATTGTAATATAAAACAAAAAGAACCATATAGTTTCAAAAACCTCGCTCTTCTCGATTTGTTCGTTCATCATGGCAATTTCTTCATCTACTGTGTATTGAGGCTCGTCTTTCTCGGTTCGTGTGATGTAGTGATGCTTCAAGCACTCAGGATCTTCAGGTGTACATAGAAAATATGCATCTTCGACCCACGATGTCCACCCTGGGATAGCTAATTCAAAAACAAAGGGAGTTTAATTCGATTGGTCGAGAGTATATATATATACGTACAAACCCTTAGGAGTTTAGAGAAACCAAAACCTTCGAATGATTCACCCATGCTTCCCTCTTCTCGCGTTGAAGAAGAGATGGCAAAACCCTAACTTTGTTTTGCTGTTCGGTCTTGTTGAAAGAGATTTTAGTTGCGTTCCTCTTCTTTACTCAAGTCCCTTTTTATTTATTTATATTTTGTTTTCATAATGCAAGTCCTTTTTATTACTATATACTTCGTTTTTGATCTCATACTTTTTAGTTTCGTCCAACTAACACACCAATCGAAAGCTCTTATGGAAAAATCATCTTAATTCAAAATATGTAACAATGTTAGTAAAAAATGCATTAAATTGACGATACATCAAAAAATATGACACGACAGAAAAATTAATATGAATCTGAAATATGTAAGCTAGTCTCATAAGAGAATTTTGAAACTTATTATGCATAGCTAAAACGGTACACGAAATTCTTTTTATTGCTATTTTTCAAATGTCTTGGCTTCCATCAAAAAGAAATGGTCAAGTTTTATGAAGTTAAAAACTTTCTTTCCACTCCTCCATAAAGTTTAATGAAGAAAACACCCTTGCAGTTAGATATTTCGATTACCTTGACATTTTTCTTGGACAGCATTTTCAAATATTTTTCTTGACACCAATGCATTCCACTATAAAAACAACCCAAATAATACTATTAAATCTATAAAAATAGCCACTATAAAAAAAACAACCCAAATAATACTATTAAATCTATAAAAAAATAGCCACTTTCAACAGAGAAAAAAGTATATAAAATATGGAAGCTTAATCCATCTTTCATTAACAAAAAAATACAGATGGAAAATAAAAACAAGAATATTTGGTACCTCCTTGATTGGGTTTAGGCCTGCAGAAGATGTATCCGGTCAAGATGTCTCTAGCATGGCGAACCCTTGCTTGGAAAATTTTTATTTATCATAAGGATCAACAACTTGGAATGTTATGAGGAACATACACGCACAACAATAGTGAAAGTTGGCTTTCACAACCTTGACAAACTCAAAACTTTTGTTCCCTGTATTTTTTAAACAATTAAAGAGAATAAATAAATAAGCACATGTTATATATTATCATACATAATGCAAATTTGAAAGCACAAGGGCACAGCTTAGTTCTCACTCACATGTTTCTGATTGTAGTCATCAAGTGAAGTCCGAGAGAGCATCTCGAGTAAATCCCTAGTGGTTTCTGGCTCTTCGACGAATTCATGTGAGTCGAGATCAGCAAGGTGGTAGTTGAAGACACATCGGAAGTGTGTGAAGTCGATATCAAACCCCTGTTTGTTTTGTTTCACATAATTAACAACCAATCAATTTCACAAAATAAATTTATGGAGCTTATTTATATATATAACCAAAACTAATAATGTAATATACATCGCTCGCTCTGATTTGTTTGTCGAGTAAGGTAAGTTCTTGCTCTGGTGAGTACTTAGGCTCATCTTCCTCGGTCGTCCAATCCCTGTACGCAGGTCTCTCATAACCAGGATCCTCAGGTTTCCACAGTAAATACCCAGGTGTGAGCCACGAAGTCCAGCCTGAGATATATATATATATATATATATCATCTGAATCAATCGGGCAGATAAAGCAATTTATAAACTTTAGAAATAACGAAACGCAGATCGTACCTTCAAATTCACTCATCGCGCTTATATATTCTTGATGAAGAACCCTAATTTTTCCTTCTTCTCAATTTCTTCTTCTATAATATCCCCAGTTATTTTTATCTAAGATCCTTTCGTTTCTTTTATCTTCCTCTTTTCGCCCCATGATTTTAGTTTCGTTTAACTACCACCCCAAATGAAAGCTCTATTATTAACGTTAGTAAATGCATTAAATAAATACGACAAACAAGAAAAGAAAAGAATATGATCTCAAATATCTTCTCGTCACTAATGAATGGAATACTATATTTATATGGATCAATTATAGAACTAGGCAATTTTCACATTAAACTTTTAAGGAAACGATGCATCCATGTTTTGATAATTTGTGTGTGTACCTTAGTTTTTCGGCTTCTCATCAACTCCAACGCCATCTTCATTTTTCGAATCTGCCTAGCCTAATCAACAAAAAAAAAAGATGAAGAAGAAGAGGTTTCTAACTTTCTATACTCCAGAGAGAATGATTTCAAATGATTTTGCTATGACCCTATGATATGATCCATTCCAGAAAGAGTACCTTCTTAATCAAGTTTCGGCCGGCAGAAGACAAAGTTGCTCTCATCAACGAAAGAGTAGCGAATCCTAGCTTGGAAACTGTTTCGTCAGATTATCAGCAGGATCTTTCACTTGGAATGTCATGAGAAACATTACTCCAGCAGACATATGAAAATTTGCATAGAGAACCTTAATAAATTCGTATTCTGTCTCATCCACCAAACTCTCTACAACATGAGGCCAAATCTTGGTTCCTCAACTTTAGAGCTAACATGCGATTGTACAGTTTTCTACGCCAAATCTTGGTTTTGCAAGTTTGGTGTGGATATGCGTTTATGAAATTTTACCACAAACTCATTTTCACAATTTTGGCGTTAAACCTCAATGCCGTAATGTTTGTGTGCTTAAAAAGTGTATATATTAGTTGTTTGGTTAGATATTCAGATTTGGCTAAAACACATATATAGGGCCAATGTTATGTCGCCACATGTACTCTAGTATAGGTGAATTACTTAACCATATTGCTTAAGCTAACTCTTGGTCCCTTAGCTCTATATCCCGATCCTACAAAGTTATTGATCACTCAATGGATACTGTGACTGGTTTACTCGGGGCTTCTTTTTTTTTTTTTTTTTTTTTCTCTCGGTCCCTTAAAGTGAAATCTGATACAACATACAAGGTTGCATACGGATAATAAGAACAATGTCTACAAAAGAGAGGTTACAAGAAGCATGCCTATTACACGAATCTGATTGGAAAAGTTCAAAAGCAAGCCACTACACGAATCTGAATAGAAAGTTCAGTCATCATAACGATATCATATTATATTATTAAGAACAATTCTGCAATAATATCTAACATTCCAAACACTACTTGTGCTCACCACCACCCAACCATTGCATACTGCATAAGCTTTCTATGCCAATCTACAACAATCATGAACAGAAGACAACAGATTAAAAGAGAAGAATCGAGAGTAAAGAACCAAATCTACGATTCAAACAAGAATAAGAGATGCATCAGAGTAAACGACTGGTGTAGGTACCTTTTTTGTGTCTTGGCAGTTCCAACGCATTTGACTGACAAAAAACAATCAAATTATACCATTACAAAAGAGTCTAATGAAACATATAATAGGATCATCATGCAAAAAGAAACTGGCCTAATTAATGAACTATATAATAGAGATGATTACTTAAGCGCATTGAGAAAGAAGAGAGATTGTAAAATACCATTTTGTTTGGGTTTAGGTCTGGTTAATATGTACTGATCCTCATCCTCATAATAGTAGTAGACACTAGTTTGGAAGAGCTTGGGCAGGTTGTCGTAAGGATCTCTAACCTCAAAGGTAATGAAGAACATTAAACCAGAACACATGTAATAATTGGCTTTGACAATATTGAGAAATTCATATTCCGTAAACTGTGTGTTACAAAACAACAAAAACCAAAATTGTGGTTAGCAGAGAGATTAAACTAACTAGTATTTATTTATAAACAAGAGGGCAAAGAAAGACAAAAGAGAAGTTAAAAAAAGCAGACCCATTCATTGTTGTACTTGTTAAGGGATTTTTGAGACAGCCTCTTGAGTAACTCCCTAGTGGTCTCTGGCGGCTTAGCAAACTCTTTACTGTCGAAATTAACAGGCCGGTAATTGAAAACAGAGCGGAACTGTGTGAAATCGATGTCGAATCCCTAATTACAACAACACATAGAATCGACTAATCAACAAATCTCAAAATGGAAGTGATGAAAAAAAAAAAAAAAAAAAAAAAAAAAAAAAGAGAAAAAAAAAAAGGAAAATAAATCAAAGAAGAAAGAGAAGATAATCGCACGCACTCTCTCTCTCTATCTCTCTAAAGGGAGTAAAGAAAGGCCGTACGAAACAAGTGACCATTTTATAGGAGTCTGACGATTTCTTCGAGAGAGAGAGAGAGATAGATAGGGTAAGTTCTAATCTCACGCGGCTGTGAATATTCATTTGCTAACGGCCCAGCTCAAGGCCCAAACTCACTTTACTCACACAGTGAAGTGGCAGAGTACAGTGCGTNAAAAAAAAAAAAAAAAAAAAAAAAAAAGGACAAGAAGAGGAAGCCAGAACCTTGCTCTTCCTGATTTGTCTTTTTATCAAAAAAAACTCTTGCAGTGTCGTGTACTTGGGCTCTTTCTTCTCGTCCCATCGAATATGCGGAGGAATCAGATTCTTAGGAAAAGAACCAAACTCATAACTCAGAGACACAGGTCCCAGCTTAATCAAATAAAAATGTGGAATCTCACCTGAGAGACAAGACAAAGCTTTATCAGAGTCAGGGGGGGGCTACTATATAAAACACAAAACGCTAAAGTTTAACCAAACAAAAAAAAGTTGGATTCTTACCGTCTACGTTAACCTCCCCCATCGCTCCTCACGGATCTAGAGTTTTNTTTTTTTTTTTTTTTTTTGCCTTCAACAGAAGAACCCTAGTTTCCAATTTCTCCCCTCTTTCTTCTGGAACCCTCGATTAAATAAAACAACACACAACCCTCTTTCCTTTGCTTTATATATCCATATTAACAAGTAAGTCCCTCTAGTTTCTTTCTGTGATAATTTGGACACTTGTCTTCCAAAATCTTAAATCGGCCCTCAAAGGCCTGGTCTGGTTAGGCCTTGATTGTCGTGGTACTGTGTTTTGTAGCGTTTTGTTCATCTTTTACGAGTAAAATACGTTAAAATAAAATGACACAAAATCTAATACTATATACTATTGAATAACATGTGTTTTAAATATATTTTGAAAACACCACATAAAATACATACATAATCCAACAACAACTAGATTTTTAGTATGTATTAATTAATTTTGAATAACACCTAGTGGCTATATAACAAAAAGAATTGAGATCCAAAATTCTGCTATAGTTTCGTATCTTATGTATATATTTGATTCAAATATGCATATTTATAATACCTGTGTATGTTATGTTATCAAAACATTTGCTGCAACAGTCATCTAACTTTGAATTAACTACTACCTCCGTTACTATATGGGTACAACCCTGAATCAATCATGTTCCCTAATATTTTTTAAACACACAACAACATATTGTTCAGACTACTACTAATAAAAGGGACTTAAGCCCTTAAGCTGTCCACCTCAGCAAAAATCTAATATCCTAATTTAACTTACTCACTTATTTCTAGCCAGGCTATGAACGTAAAGACAAAAAGGAATATTAAAAAAAAAAATGAATGCATATTTGTATCAATATTATCTTGTGAAATTAACTATATATCAAACACTAAAGATTAACTATCAAGTATAATGAAGCTTAAAGCTTTTAAAGAAACCTCCTTCATTCACTAGTGTTGTATTCCACAAGGAAGGACCACAACTACGGTAATTTCGAGATCAAACTCTTTTTCTCTTTGGGTCTCAGCATTGTGTTATGGAGCACAATGATTGAATATGTTGAATTCTGTTATATAGTAGCAGACTATACTTTAACTACCTATGAAGATATATCTACTAAGAGCTATCAAATATACGTTTTCGTTGTGTATAGTGCTCCAATGAAAATCTTCAAAGGGTAATTATTATTTAAAAAACGGTGTAAACGTTAAAATCTCTTTTCCTTATCACACTTTGTAAGAGTTAGAAGTATGACATTGCATATTTTTCCATTAGGCCGACACATCCTATTATTATTTTTCAGATGTGACGTACCATATATTTTTCATAGATAAGTTTTTCCATGTTTTAGAGATTTAACAATTTGGTAGGTAAATTGCTTTGTCAACTATAGCTACGTGAACTTTATTTAGTAAATCTGAAAATACAAATACTAAAAACACATCGACACATAAATTCTTACAAAAGAGCCTCTAGTCAATTATAATAAGGAGTTTAGGACCAAGCTAATTCGTGAGCTCAGAAGGGGTTGGTCCAAGCGGTCCAAAATCCTGAAATGGCCAAACCTGCACAGAATTTCACATACCAAAGATCAGCCAAACAGTTCACCAAAGCAAATGCAAATACCACATTTCAAATGCGGAAAACACTTAATTCTACTAAAATTTGTATCATACGATCATATAGTATAACGTTAATGACAAAAAAAAAAAGCTTATACCCTCCAAAGCATTCTGCCTTGAATAAGACCGTATGGTACAGGACCAAAGGTTCTTGAGTCTCTTGAGTTATGAGTATAGTCACCTTGAACAAAGACATGTCCTTTAGGAACCTAAAACCAAACAAAAAAAACATCAATCGAAAGATCAAATCGCCACAAATCCAACAAACTAACTTGTCTATTTGGCAACAACTAATTGAAACTAAACAATCTATAATGTATGTACACCAATAGCATTAACATAACTTAAAAGAATCATTCCAAGAATTGCAACAGCGAAAGCTCAATACTGATTAAACACCAACATTGCTGAAACTGAAACAACTTGTTTTTAAACTCTGATCACTCAAGTTACCAACTTAGTACTACTCTCAAGTCTCAACAGAACATTCATTCACAAATCTGATTCATAAGCAAGAAGAACAAAGTGAAGTGAACTCTGATCACTCAAGTTACCAACTTAGTACTACTCTCAAGAGTCTCAATAGAACATTCATTCACAAATCTAATTCATAAGCAAGAAGAACAAAGTGAAGTGAAGTCAAAGAAGAAACAGAAACTTACCACAATGGTTTGAGATTTTTCGCTCTTGAGTGGATCAACCACAAAGCTTATACAATCACCTTCAATACCAATAACTCTCTTGATCGGAGTCTTGTTAGGATTCTCTGGAGACCGTATCACAACTATATCTCCACGACTCGGTTTCTGATAGCGTTTAGAGATTCGCTCAGCTAATAAGACATTCCCTGAAGGATGAAGCGTCGGAATCATGCTCGGACCATAAGCCTACACTCAAAAAGAGAAGATTTTTTAAACAGCGGAGATGAGTTAAGGGTAACGAAATAAAGAAGGAAGATTTGGGGGTGAGGGGGACTCACATAAGCCATGAATCCGAGATAGTTGGTGGTTACATGAAGGAAGCAGTAGAGTTTCGTGATAAACAAACCGCTGTTCATGGCTTGTCGAGAAGCTATGCTCCAGAACGACGACGACGACGGAGACGCCATTTTTTTTCGATTTCTTCAATTAAATCGACTGAATCGAGATTTGGGAACAAGGGTAGTCTCAATTCATTATTAAGCTAATCTAATCTCACTTCATTTCAAAAAAGTCTGCAACTTTATATATCTCGATTTCGCGGAAAGTCTGAGACTTTTGAGTCGAATCGTTATAGTGGAGAAGAACCTGAGCCAATGGTGTTTTGGGATGCGACAATATACTCGGCAAATTAAGGGAGATATGTGATTTGGGTTATCTCGAGGGTTCCAGAAGCAAAAAAAAAGAGGGGGGAAAATTGGAAATTAGGGTTTCTTCAAGACAAAGGCAATAACTTTGATCCATGGAGGAGGTTGACATAGACGGTATGAATCCAAATTTTTTTTTTTGATTAAGCTTTAGGGTTCCGTGTGTTTAGTCGCAATCGGCCGTTCGAATCCATTATTGTTGTGTATAGTGCCATGACTCTGATAAAAGCTTTTTGTCTCTCAGGTAGGTCTGGATTGCTGGGACCTGTGTCTCTGAGTTATGAGTTTGGTTCTTTTCCTAGGTATCTGATTCCTCCGCATATTCGATGGGACGAGAAGAAAGAGCCCAAGTACACGACACTGCAAGAGTTTTTTTTTGATAAAAAGACAAGTCCGGAAGAGCAAGGTTCTGCTTCTTCTTCTTCTTCTCTTTCAGTTCTCATCACTTCCATTTGTTGAGATGTTTGAGTAGTCGACTTTATGTGTTGTTGTAACTAGGGATTCGACATCGATTTCACACAGTTCCGCTCTGTATGGTTGATTTAGACAGTACCAAGTTTGCTTTGGCCCCAGAGACCACTAGAGAGTTACTCAAGAGGCTGTCTCAAAAATCCCTTAACAAGTACAACAGTGAATGGGTCTGCTTTTTTTAACTCCTCTTTTGTCTTTGCCCTTGTTTATGGATAGATAGATTAATACTAGTTAGTTTGATCTCTCTGCTGACCAAAATTTTGGCCTCCTACTTTGTATTCTATGTTTGATCTCTCTGCTGACCAAAATTTGACCAATTCGTAGAGATAAGTTGTTCTTATCTACAAAAATTAATCATCACTATGCTCACCATTGACCAATTTATAGGGGGGTGTGAGTGTCGAATTAAAAACTTTCGAGGAAAAAAACAAAGAATAGAAACATTAGAATAGAGGAACATCCAATGCAATTAACGCTAGTTTCTTTACTTCAAAGTTAGGGTTTCGTTTATGGTATCAACATAAAGAGCGATGGCGGATGATTTTCCAGGTACGAATCCAAGTTCTAGATTTTAAGAATATATCGACGTATCAAATCCCTAATTTCGGTGTCTGGTCTCAGATTGGACTATTGAAGACGTATCTCCATATATAAAGTATGAGGCTGGATCTGTTCCTGAGTATGCGTTTATTCCGTGTATAAGACGCAGTGAGGATGAAGGGCCTGATCAAATTCTCACGCCTGACGAAGAGTTACGCCTCATGACAAAACAAGTCACGGAGACACAGGTGATCTCTTTGAGAAATTAATTGTTTTGATGATGTTCATTTGTCCATTCTTAATTTGGTAATCTAGCTAGTGTTTTATTCTTGGGTATCATCTTGTGATTTGTAGGGTTTCGACATGGATTTCAAGCAGTTCCATTGCATTTTTAATTACCTGCCTCTTGATTTCAATGAAAACGATTTCGTCATGGAACCAGAAACCTCCCGAGAGTTAATGGACAGGCTGTCTCGTGGAGCCCTTGAGGGTTACAATGAAAGAGAGGTCAAAATTATAGTCTTATATTTCTTCTTCAAAGTTCTCTCATTATGTACACTAATTACTATAAGATGTTGTACTTATTTGTGGATTTGTCTACAGAATACAAGATATGGATTTGTCAAGGTTATCAAAGCCAATCTTTACACCACTGCTACTACTGCCGTAATGTACTTCATTACCTTTGAAGGTAAGGATCCTTCCTATGATCAGCCAAGAGGATTCCGAGCTAAAGTCTGCTNTCTGCCTTGAATAAGACCGTATGGTACAGGACCAAAGGTTCTTGAGTCTCTTGAGTTATGAGTATAGTCACCTTGAACAAAGACATGTCCTTTAGGAACCTAAAACCAAACAAAAAAAACATCAATCGAAAGATCAAATCGCCACAAATCCAACAAACTAACTTGTCTATTTGGCAACAACTAATTGAAACTAAACAATCTATAATGTATGTACACCAATAGCATTAACATAACTTAAAAGAATCATTCCAAGAATTGCAACAGCGAAAGCTCAATACTGATTAAACACCAACATTGCTGAAACTGAAACAACTTGTTTTTAAACTCTGATCACTCAAGTTACCAACTTAGTACTACTCTCAAGTCTCAACAGAACATTCATTCACAAATCTGATTCATAAGCAAGAAGAACAAAGTGAAGTGAACTCTGATCACTCAAGTTACCAACTTAGTACTACTCTCAAGAGTCTCAATAGAACATTCATTCACAAATCTAATTCATAAGCAAGAAGAACAAAGTGAAGTGAAGTCAAAGAAGAAACAGAAACTTACCACAATGGTTTGAGATTTTTCGCTCTTGAGTGGATCAACCACAAAGCTTATACAATCACCTTCAATACCAATAACTCTCTTGATCGGAGTCTTGTTAGGATTCTCTGGAGACCGTATCACAACTATATCTCCACGACTCGGTTTCTGATAGCGTTTAGAGATTCGCTCAGCTAATAAGACATTCCCTGAAGGATGAAGCGTCGGAATCATGCTCGGACCATAAGCCTACACTCAAAAAGAGAAGATTTTTTAAACAGCGGAGATGAGTTAAGGGTAACGAAATAAAGAAGGAAGATTTGGGGGTGAGGGGGACTCACATAAGCCATGAATCCGAGATAGTTGGTGGTTACATGAAGGAAGCAGTAGAGTTTCGTGATAAACAAACCGCTGTTCATGGCTTGTCGAGAAGCTATGCTCCAGAACGACGACGACGACGGAGACGCCATTTTTTTTCGATTTCTTCAATTAAATCGACTGAATCGAGATTTGGGAACAAGGGTAGTCTCAATTCATTATTAAGCTAATCTAATCTCACTTCATTTCAAAAAAGTCTGCAACTTTATATATCTCGATTTCGCGGAAAGTCTGAGACTTTTGAGTCGAATCGTTATAGTGGAGAAGAACCTGAGCCAATGGTGTTTTGGGATGCGACAATATACTCGGCAAATTAAGGGAGATATGTGATTTGGGTTATCTCGAGGGTTCCAGAAGCAAAAAAAAAGAGGGGGGAAAATTGGAAATTAGGGTTTCTTCAAGACAAAGGCAATAACTTTGATCCATGGAGGAGGTTGACATAGACGGTATGAATCCAAATTTTTTTTTTTGATTAAGCTTTAGGGTTCCGTGTGTTTAGTCGCAATCGGCCGTTCGAATCCATTATTGTTGTGTATAGTGCCATGACTCTGATAAAAGCTTTTTGTCTCTCAGGTAGGTCTGGATTGCTGGGACCTGTGTCTCTGAGTTATGAGTTTGGTTCTTTTCCTAGGTATCTGATTCCTCCGCATATTCGATGGGACGAGAAGAAAGAGCCCAAGTACACGACACTGCAAGAGTTTTTTTTTGATAAAAAGACAAGTCCGGAAGAGCAAGGTTCTGCTTCTTCTTCTTCTTCTCTTTCAGTTCTCATCACTTCCATTTGTTGAGATGTTTGAGTAGTCGACTTTATGTGTTGTTGTAACTAGGGATTCGACATCGATTTCACACAGTTCCGCTCTGTATGGTTGATTTAGACAGTACCAAGTTTGCTTTGGCCCCAGAGACCACTAGAGAGTTACTCAAGAGGCTGTCTCAAAAATCCCTTAACAAGTACAACAGTGAATGGGTCTGCTTTTTTTAACTCCTCTTTTGTCTTTGCCCTTGTTTATGGATAGATAGATTAATACTAGTTAGTTTGATCTCTCTGCTGACCAAAATTTTGGCCTCCTACTTTGTATTCTATGTTTGATCTCTCTGCTGACCAAAATTTGACCAATTCGTAGAGATAAGTTGTTCTTATCTACAAAAATTAATCATCACTATGCTCACCATTGACCAATTTATAGGGGGGTGTGAGTGTCGAATTAAAAACTTTCGAGGAAAAAAACAAAGAATAGAAACATTAGAATAGAGGAACATCCAATGCAATTAACGCTAGTTTCTTTACTTCAAAGTTAGGGTTTCGTTTATGGTATCAACATAAAGAGCGATGGCGGATGATTTTCCAGGTACGAATCCAAGTTCTAGATTTTAAGAATATATCGACGTATCAAATCCCTAATTTCGGTGTCTGGTCTCAGATTGGACTATTGAAGACGTATCTCCATATATAAAGTATGAGGCTGGATCTGTTCCTGAGTATGCGTTTATTCCGTGTATAAGACGCAGTGAGGATGAAGGGCCTGATCAAATTCTCACGCCTGACGAAGAGTTACGCCTCATGACAAAACAAGTCACGGAGACACAGGTGATCTCTTTGAGAAATTAATTGTTTTGATGATGTTCATTTGTCCATTCTTAATTTGGTAATCTAGCTAGTGTTTTATTCTTGGGTATCATCTTGTGATTTGTAGGGTTTCGACATGGATTTCAAGCAGTTCCATTGCATTTTTAATTACCTGCCTCTTGATTTCAATGAAAACGATTTCGTCATGGAACCAGAAACCTCCCGAGAGTTAATGGACAGGCTGTCTCGTGGAGCCCTTGAGGGTTACAATGAAAGAGAGGTCAAAATTATAGTCTTATATTTCTTCTTCAAAGTTCTCTCATTATGTACACTAATTACTATAAGATGTTGTACTTATTTGTGGATTTGTCTACAGAATACAAGATATGGATTTGTCAAGGTTATCAAAGCCAATCTTTACACCACTGCTACTACTGCCGTAATGTACTTCATTACCTTTGAAGGTAAGGATCCTTCCTATGATCAGCCAAGAGGATTCCGAGCTAAAGTCTGCTATTTTTATCATGAACCGCCCAAGTACATCTCTTGCAATCTGATACCTGAGACAAAAGGTACTCTTTTCTTTCCCCCAAAGTAATTTAGCTTATGATTTATATTCTAGAGTATGACTTGTGTGCTCAATCTAGGGTCTCTCTTTTCTGTTGAGCTCAATTTGAATTGGTTGTAATTGATATTGTGCCATACTTGTTTGGATTGTTTTGGCAGTTCGCTCCATTGAAGCTGCGGAGAAAGAAGGTGCCAAGAAACCAAGGTATATGAAATATATACATCTTTTTTACTTTCATGAATCTTTTCATTTTTGTTGATTTCCGATGATTCTTGTTTCTAAAATTTTTTTTCCAATGTTTCTTTGTATTTTGATTGATATATCCTCAGATTAACAGAGGAGCTAGCTAGTGTATAATACTGGTTCGGTGGTGTGAGACGCAAGCACCGATGTGATAATATAGTTGACCGTGTCTAGTTAGATAACGAGAGCTAGTCAGCTAGGTAGACAAGACATTCTGGAACGAACTGAACATTAAAAGAAGCATGTATACCAAAGAAGACGATGACGAAATGTATAATTAAAGGGCCAAACTCTGATGATGCTCAAATTTAAGTATTTCCGTTATCAAATATCTCAAATTCATATGATTAGATGTTCCTTTTCTTCTTAAAACAAAAACAAGAATTGTAACTAAGACAGAAAAAAATTTCACAGCACGAACAGTATATCGTAACTGTGTGTCTATTGCACAAGGGGACCGTGTCAGCATATTATTAGTTAACTTTTTTTTTCAGATTTTTTTATTTAAATTTATAATAATATTAAAACAAAACTAATTAAAATACATTATATTAAGAAACCATGTGCTGATGGTCTTAGTAAGTCTCTTAATTAATTTATGCTTTTTGTGAAAGCCTTATTCTTCTCTGTTTCTTTCTTCCCCAAATTCAGAATCAAATTGTTACCATTTTCACGATCGCAGAGTATTTAGGGTTAATCTCCACCTTCATCGCTAATCTCTTAGCCTAATCATGATAAGGATCAACGAAGGTACATAAAAAAGCTCTGCTTTTGAATCCCTAATTCTCTGTTATTTATTATTATTTTCCTGAAGATTCGTCTCTGTTTTTTTGATACAGAGCCACAGATTGATGACGATCAAGTCAAAAACCTTGAAAACGATGATGAAGAAGATGATGATGAAGATGATCAGTATGAGTATGGAGATGGGTTTTTAGTTGATAGTTCCGATGATGGAGAAGACGAAGAAGAAGAAGAAGAAGAAGAAGAGAGGCCATGTACTGAGAAAAAGAGTGGAAATAGAAGGAAGAAAGACCAAGACTTTAGCCTTCACGAAGATGATTACCTTCTTCTAGAAGACAACAACGTCAGTTTCCAAAGAAAAAAGTATAAACGTTTGAAGAAATCTACAGAGGAAGAGTATAACATCAACGATGATGATGATGATGATTTGAGTCACTTCATTGTAGATGAAGATAGTCATGGTGCTCGTGGAATATGGAAGATTAAGCAAGGAGCTGACTCGAACGCTTTACGGTACGCTAATGATTTGTTTGGTGATCCTGAAGAACTGTTGAAACTTAGGAGAAAGGATTTGGCGTATAACGAAAAGATAGAAAGAAAGATAGAAGATGAGTTTGAACCAATGGTTCTCTGTGAGAAGTATATGACAGAGAGAGATGATGAAATTAGGAAGCTTGATGTTCCTGAGAGAATGCAGATATCTGAAGAAGCCTTTGGAGTTGCTCATGTGGATGAAAGTAGCATTGAAGAAGAGAGTCATTGGATTTATGCTCGGTTGGTTCAAGAACGAGGTCCGTGTTGTTTGGTTAACAAAGATGACATTGTTAGATTTTTGGAGCTGTATCATGTGCAGAAGCTGGAGATACCGTTTATAGCTATGTACCGGAAGGATCAGTGTCGGAGTTTATTGGACTGTTCTGATGATGGTGATGATCATGTTGATAAGAAGCTTGAGACCAAGTGGCATAAAGTCTTGTGGATGATTCAAGATTTGGATAGAAAGTGGCTTCTTCTGCGGAAACGAAAAATGGCTTTGTTTGGTTACTATACAAAACGTTTTGAAGAAGAAACCTGCAGGTCTGATCTGAATAAGAGTCTTTTTGAATCGGTTATCAAGTCCCTTGAAGCGGCTGATACAGAGAGAGAAGTGGATGATGTAGACTCAAAGTTCAACTTGCATTTTCCTCATCGTGAGATCGATGAAGAAGGACAGTACAAGAGGCCTAATAGGAAATCACAATATAACATCTGCAGCAAATTTGGGATCCGGGAATTTGCAAACAAAAGTTTGGTTATAGCGCTGAGCAGTTGGGACTCGCGTTGTCTCTTGAGAAAGTTCTTGTTGATGATCTTGAAGATGCAAAGGAAACACCAGAGGATATGGCATTGAATTATGTGTGTGCAATGTTTGAAGATCCTCAAGCTGTTCTTAAAGGCGCAAGACATGTGGCTGCGATCGAGATAAGCTGTGAGGTATTGATCAAAAAGTATGTTCGAGGGATTTATATGGAGAATGCAGTAGTCTCAACAAGTCCAACACCAGATGGGAATGTGGTTATAGATTCTTTCCATCGGTTCTCTGCGGTTAAGTGGTTACGAGAAAAGCCTTTGAGGAAGTTTGAAGGTGTACAATGGCTTCTCATTCAGAAAGCAGAAGAGGAGAAGCTTCTTCAAGTAACTTTCAAGCTCCCAGAGAATCATATGAATAGGATCATTAGTGAATGCAATGAACACTATCTAAGTGTTGGTGTCAGTAAGTATGCTCAAATCTGGAATGAGCAGAGGAAACTGATATTGGAAGATGCGGTTCACGGTTTTCTTTTGCCGTCGATGGAGAAAGAAGCAAGATCCTTGCTAACTAGCAGAGCTAAGACTCGGTTGCTTTCGGAGTATGGACAGGTTTTATGGAACAAAGTGTCTTCAGGGCCATACCAAAGGAATGATAAGGAAGCTGTGCCAAGGGTCTTGGCGTGTTGTTGGGGACCTGGAAATCCAGAGACTACATTTGTGATGCTGGATTCATCGGGAGAGCTTCTTGATGTGCTTTACGCGGGATCCTTGGCATTGCGACTTCCAGATGTAAATGACCAACAACGTAAAAAGAAGGAGCAAGATCGTCTTTCAAAGTTTATAACAGAACATCAACCGGATGTTGTGGCTTTAGGAGCTGTAAATATGAGTTGTTTACGTCTGAAGGATAAGATTTATGACGTAATATTCGAAATCGTGGAAGAACTAGCGTCTGATGTAATTAACGACGGGTTTCGTAATATTTTAGTGGTTTATGCGGATGAGTCTCTTCCTAGGCTATACGAAAACTCTAGAATCTCAAGTGAAGAACTACCTCAACAGCCAGGGATTGTGAAACGTGCAGTTGCTCTTGGACGTTATCTCCAGAATCCATTAGCAATGATCTCAACTTTATGCGGCCCATGTAAAGATATTTTGTCTTGGAAGCTTCATTCTTTGCAGGACTTTCTTGATCCAGATGAGAAGTATGAGATGGTTGAACAAGTTATGGTTGACATAACGAATCAAGTTGGAATCGACATTAATCTGGCTGCGAGCCATGAATGGCTTTTTTCTCCTTTACAGTTTGTTTCAGGGTTTGGCCCTAGGAAAGCTTCATCTTTGCAGAAGTCTCTTGTTAGAGCTGGTTCAGTATTTGTCCGAAAGGAACTGATAAATCATGGGGTTGGTAAAAAAGTATTTGTAAATGCAGCTGGTTTCTTGAGGATTCGTAGGAGCGGATCAGCTCGTAATAGCAGCCAGTTTATTGATCTGTTGGATGATACTAGAATACATCCAGAGTCATACGGTCCTGCGCAGGAATTGGCGAAAGATGTTTATGCTCATGATGGTATCGTAAGACGTGGTGAGGATGATGCGATAGAGATGGCGATAGAGCATGTGAGAGATCAGCCAGCTTCTGTGAGAAGAATCGTTCTTGATGAGTATTTGAGAAGCAAGAACCAAGAGAATAAGAAGGAAACTTATAGTCTTATCATGAGAGAACTAAGCTGTGGTTTTCAGGATTGGCGGAGTCCGTTTAAAGAGGTTGATGTAGATGAAGTGTTTTATTTGTTGTCGGGTGAAACAAAAGAAACTATTAGTGAAGGGAGAATTGTGCAGGCCACTGTTCAGAAAGTGACTAGTGGTAAAGCCATATGTGCATTAGATTGTCGATTACCTGGGATTCTATTGAAGGAAGATTACTCAGATAATGGTAGAGATATTGTTGACTTGACGAACAAACTGTGTGAAGGCGATATAGTTACTTGCAAGATCAGATCAATTCAAAAGAATAGGTATCGTGTGCTCCTCGTCTGCAAAGAAAGCGAAATGAGAAAGAACAGGAATCTCGAGGATGTCGATGAGTATTACCACGAGGAGGAACCGAACAATGTCCTAGTAGAGAAAGAGAAAGTTTCTAAAGAAAAGATACAGTTTAAGTCTCGGATGATTGTTCATCCTCAGTTTCAGAACATCACCGCTGAGCAAGCAGCAGAGTATTTGTCTGATAAGAATATTGGAGAAAGCATTGTTCGTCCAAGCTCACGAGGACTGAATCATCTGACTTTGATGATCAAGATTTTTGATAACGTGTATGCTAACAAGGAGATAATCGAAGGTGACAAGGAGGGCAAGGACATAGTGAGCTTACAACGTATTGGTAAAACATTGAAAATTGGGAATGAAACCTTCGAGGATCTAGATGAGGTTCGTCTTTATTATACTCTTCTTATAAATTTCAGTTTTGATATATAAGTGAAAATACTTATACGTTTTAAAAGTTTTCAGGTAATGGATAGGTATGTTGATCCTTTGGTAACTCATCTTATGACAATGATCAACTACCGTAAATTTCAGACTGGGACAAAGTCGGAAATAGATGATATTCTTCGGGTTCAGAAGGGTGAAAATCCGAAAATGGTTGTCTACGGTTTCAGTGTATCGCATGAACATCCAGGGAGCTTCATACTGTCTTATATACGATCCGCAAATCCACACCACGAGTACATTGGTTTATACCCAAAGGGATTCAAGTTCAGGAAAAGAATGTTTGGGGATCTTGATAAGCTTGCTGCTTATTTCAAGAGGCATATTGATGATCCAGTCCATTACTATCAGTGAACTTGAAGGTAATATTTACTTGTGTGGATTCATGAATTGTTGTTCTTCTCTTTTACCTAAAGAAGTGTCTAGACTGATTGCTTTTTGTGCAAGAAACGCATATGTGAGAATAAAGGTTTCGGTTATTGGAACGTAATTAGGTCTGTCGTTTAGTAGAACTGTAAAAGTATTCAACTTATGTTTGTTGTCAAAAGTGATAAAGATCCTACAACAAACATGAAGAGACAAAATATTAATTTGATTAGCTCTGTTTTGTGAACAGAGTTTTTTTTTTTTTTGTTTTTAATTCTAACGTCTCGGTTTTGTTTCATGGATATTGATTTTTTTTCTGCAGATTGATTTTAAGGTATGGCTTTATTGATGTTGGTTCGAAGCACAAAAACTACTACTTTATGCTATTTTAAACCATTCTATCAGTGATTTTATGTTTACAAATCATATTACGCCAATAAGACATCAGCTTATTGTTAATCTCTTTTCATCGCCATGCGTCAATTTGTTGTTTGTATAGCTCTAATTACTATCAACGAATATATAGTATTCAATTAGAAGATATATGCTATGTTTATTCCCCCAATTTACTTTAGCGTACATCATTATTCAGAAGCTTGTTTGTCCTAATCCTAAAGATACAAACGTATAATTTATTTCATATTTTGGGGTCAAATATTTAATTTAATTATATTATAAAGAAGATGGTTGACAAAAAAACAAAATATTGTATACATATCAAGAAGATGGCAAGTGTTAGATTCAATTCAACTAATCCGGTAGAAAAAGTGAACAAATAAAAGATTTTTTGTAGCTAAAAATTATTTTGAAGACTTTAATGAAAAACATTGACTATTATAATAATATTATTATTATTATATTTTTAATTTCTAATAATAAATACATTTACACATAATTTCTTTCTCAGAATATATTTTTAGTTTTACTTTATATCCATTTATTCTTATTAGAAAGAAATCAATCAATTTATGAAAATTAAGAATTGAAAAAGACAAAAACTAGTTGAACAATTTGTAAAGTTTTTTTCTTTTTCACATTTATTATTTTCATTGCAATAAAGGTAATGTCCCATTTTAAAAGATTATGTCATAATGATTAGATTAGCATAGCAGCAAAGTCATACTGCTTTTCCTTTATGAATAAATATTTAATACCATAGGATTTATTATTATTATTATTATATTGTGATTAACAGTATTAATGAAAAACATATAAAAATATTGCTAGAAGAGGAAAACAATCTTAATAAATCAATTAAAAGAGATTAACATGTAATTTCCCATTAGTAAAGAAAATCACAATTCCTTAATGTGTGTAGTAGTAGCAGTAAATAAGATAACAACATCTATAAGACTGGTTTAACAATGTCATAATTTTGAAAATATTCAAGTTTGACCCGAATTTTTAATCATCTAATTAATCTTTTTTTTCAACAAAGCACAACTAATTTTCAATTACTCTAATTAAGGAAAAAAGAGCGTTAGTTACACGCTCCCACGCGCTACAGCCACGTTCTAAATTCCCAATATATATATATATATATATATTCATATTGTCGTGGTGAAAACGATCTTATTACAAATCAGACAAAAGCCTCCTCGCATCTCTCTCTCTCTCTCTCTTGGGATCTGAATCTTCACATTTTCTCTGAGAAAAAAACAAAAGGATCACAAAAGAAAAACAAAAAAAAATGCCTCATGGAACTCTTGAAGTCGTTCTTGTCAGCGCCAAAGGTCTCGAGGACGCTGATTTTTTGAGTAAGCCTCCCTCCTTTCGTCAAAATCTAATTATTATTTTTTTTCAGAAATTCTTAGTAGAACCCTTTTGAGTTTTGTTTGATGGGTTCTGTCTCAAATGTGTTGAATCTGTCAATGTATACACGTACGTGTTTAAATGTTTCGTCTTTAGGATCAAAAGATTCACAATTTCGAATAGTGGTGCCAATTAGATTTTGCTGACTTGGAAAGATCTGTGTGTACAAACATGTGATTTCATTTTAATGATTAGGCTTTCGATTTATATTTCAAAGATCTTTTGCTAATCCGGAATCATTTTATTCTAATGATCATCTAGTCTAATTGTGAAATCGATTTGCATAGTTGTTGACTTATTGTTTGGTTTGTGAACAGATAACATGGATCCTTATGTGCAACTCACTTGTCGGACTCAAGATCAGAAGAGCAGTGTTGCAACAGGTACGTTTTTCAATCAAGATCAATGGATCTCTTTATGTGTGTTTCAAGATTTGAGAAGAAAAAAAAAAATTGATTTTTTTTTGCAGGAATGGGGACAACTCCAGAATGGAATGAGACATTTATCTTCACTGTTTCTGAAGGAACAACAGAGTTAAAAGCAAAAATCTTTGACAAAGATGTC
The DNA here is from genome assembly GCF_000633955.1 of Camelina sativa. Lineage (NCBI taxonomy): Eukaryota > Viridiplantae > Streptophyta > Magnoliopsida > Brassicales > Brassicaceae > Camelina > Camelina sativa. The sequence goes on from NC_025693.1 coordinate 37,340,557, forward strand.
GGTACAGAGGATGATGCTGTTGGTGAAGCAACGTAAGCTCCTCAAAATTTTTAGTTTTGCTTAATGGAATTGGTGTTTTTATAGGTACATAGATTTGTGAGAACCTAATGATAAGGAGATTTTATGTATGTATTGAGAAAATGCAGTATCCCATTGGAGCCAGTATTCTTGGAAGGAGAGATCCCACCAACTGCATACAATGTGGTGAAAGATGAAGAGTTCAAAGGCGAGATTTGGGTTGCTCTTTCCTTCAAGCCCTCGGTATAAAAAAAATCATCTTTCATCGTTCTTGATTTGGTTTTTACAATGTTAACTAGTTGAATCTGAAGAGAAATATGTGTTCTTGACATCTTGTGATGGTGGTGTTTTGTTAGGAAAACCGAAGCAGGGGTATTGAAGAGGAGTCCTATGGAGGTTGGAAAAACTCTGAAGCATCATACTAAGAGAAGAGAAGAAACCAATGTTGTGTGTGTTACTTCTGTTTTTGATTTTTAATCTTGGGAAAATGATATATGTTAAGTTGTTGTTGTTTTATGTTCTTTGTGTTCGGATTGTTTTTAATGATTCAAAAAACTTGTGGGATTTTGATTCTTCTTCTTCTTCTTCTTCTTCTTCTTCTTGTCAAGCAAGAACTTGTTTTTTTGGTATTGTTTGTTTGTTTTCTCTGTGGTTGTTTCCTGAGTCAACGATGAGTTTCATCTAAACCGGTCAACGAACCAACCCAATTAAATTAAACCGGTGATTGTGCCAATTTCCAATTGAAGCGAAGCGATCGTCGTCGTTTTTGAGATTCTTTCGATCGAGAAAGAACGAAATCAGGCGAAAATGTTGGCTAGGGTTTGTAGATCGGAAGCTTCTTTTATTGCTTCTGCGAGATTGTTCAGTACGAGGTTGTGTAATCGTCGCGTCCCGAAGAAAGGAATCAAGGTTGAAAAAGGTAAGCCTTGTTTGAGCGGAGGAACATTTGGAGGAGAGAGCTTGAAATTGAGGAGTGGGTCTCATTATATCAAAACCTTAGATGATGCTATTGGTCTGTTCGATGAAATGGTTCGATCTCATCCCTTTCCTTCCCCAATTGATTTCAATAAAGTAATTGGTGTGGTCGTGAAGATGGAACGACCCGATGTTGCGATTTCTCTCTATCAGAAGATTCCATTTAATTAATATATACAGCTTCAATATTCTGATGAAATGTTATTGCAGCTGTCATAAGTTGCCCCTTTGCTTTGTCTACGTTTGGAAAGATCACTAAACTTGGTTTCCAGCCTAATGTTAGTTACGTTTAACACGCTGCTCCACGGGTTATGTCTCCAAGACAGGTTCTCTGAAGCTGTAGTTTTGTTTGATCATATGGTTGAAACTGGACTAACAACACCCGATGTCGTGACCTTCAGCACACTCATGAACGGTCTCTTTGTATGGAGGGTCGAGTTCTCGAAGCGATGGATCTGCTTTATCGGATGGTTGAAGAAGGTCATCAACCTGACGAGGTTACTTACGGAACTATTGTAAAAACGGATTGTGTAAGATGGGTGACTTTTTCTACAGAGCTACTGAATTTAGAAGTCAAAATTAAGATACAGATTCCATATTAACGCTCTCTGATAAGTTAAGTGTGTTTGTTTTGCAGGATCATCAGTTGAAGGAGGAATGAAAAAAATGGAAGATTCAGTGTCATTTTGCTTCTTGCTTGATTGATTTCGATTCTGATGTTCCACTTGCACTTGTTAATTTAAATCATTTGACATTTTGTCGTGTTTGTTTATGTTACTGTTGAAATGAGATATGTTATATTATGGTCAATTTGTGTAATATTGAAAGGTTCCACAAGAAAAAGGAAGAGAGAGAGTCATCAAAGTCTAGTGGTCATGGGAATTCTCAAAAGGTAGCAGCTGGAGCATATTGTTTCAGGGATATATAGGTAAGAATAGCAGGAATATAGAGATGAGTGAGTCGCAGCTTTTGAGATTTTTGAAACGGATCGGATATTCAAATGTGGCTTGATACGAAGGATTTTGAAATGTGGGTATTGTAGGGACTGTCTTAAGAGGTTTTTCACGGCAAAGAAGTGCATCCATCATGGTAAACAGGTATATCTACAAGTAGCTAATAAGTAGTTTCTAGAAAATGACATAACCGCTAGGATTTCAAACTGCTTGACAGCAGAAAAAAGAAAGAAAAAAACATTCAAGGGGATTCAGATTGTGTCTGGTGCATCTTCTAAAGTTCATTCACTTTGGCAACAGCTGCTGAAGTTTTTTAGACTCAAGAGATGAACAGTGTTCACTCAATCTGTGCCAAAACAAGAAGTGATCAACGGTTTGTGATTTTGTGGATCATCTGTCTTTGCTTCACCAGGAATGTGATTCTGAGATCTTCATGGTGCTTTCATGCTAGTAGCCTAGTACACAGTTGAAAACTTCACTTGTGTAAATTCCCACACGCACATGAAAATTTATGATTCTGTTTGTTTTTGGTTAATTCACAAAGAAGGGAAATCCCAAAACTCTGAGTAGGAAAGAGCGGCCATGGGAAGTAGAAAGTAGAAACACACAAAACTCTAAAAAGCACACAAACTGCGGGCTGAGGCAATCAAGAGTAGTCCCAGGGAATAAACACAGAAACTGTAAAGCACATCGGAAAGTGTTTTGAGGTAAACTTTTACAAGCCTGACTAACCAAGCTAACAATGAAAAGTTTCTTACCAAACAAAGGCACAAATCACAAAATAAAATATAGATAAGAAAAGATAATTGTCAAGCCTCCAATTTTCTAGCAAACAGATCCTTTGCATTCCAGTAGTGATCATGTATATGTCGGAGAATCCTAAAACAATCATACTAGAGGAAAAAATATTGGTGAAAAACCCTATGAATATATAACTAGGAAAAGATAGACAAATTGGACGAGGAGGAGCAGATTAAATACCCTTCCAATGCATGAAGATGAGAAAGGTTGCTTAGAGGCTTCATCCTCACATTCAATATCTTATATCCATACCTTGGGTGAATGCTTTAGGACTAATCCTTCCAAGTCTGCAACACTCTTCGAATTTAATGGAAACCGTTTCAGCTTTGGACACGAATGAATGGACAACTTTGTTAGGAAAGGAAACTCGAGAGCCACTTTGGCATATGCTTTGAAGGTTATGTAGGAAGTGCAATTTCAATGTCTTAAGCTTCCCAAACAGAATCATGTCTTCTGCATATGCACTGATTAATTGCTCTCTGGTTATCACCTCTTTAAAACTTGAATCTCGAATGTCAAGAGTTGCAAGGCTATTGCATAGACTACCCAGCCCAAATCTTTTGTGCAACGTACTTCCGATTTGGTAACAGTGGTGAGGTTGGGAAAGCAGCTGGTTCTGACGACATCCTCCACTATCTTAACATCTAGTTCAAAAATACAAACCAGCTGTAGGAGACTGAGTTTTTCCATATTTCTAAGATTCCACACCAGATTAGTCCTTGGTAATTTCGCATTCCACACCATACTAGTCTTCCGTTAATTTCTATTAATTCTTTTTAATTTACTCTTAAAAATGTTAAAAGTATTGTTTTCATATCTTATTATATGTAGTAATTAAAGAACAACAATATTTGGTATCCATATGTCTATTCAGTAATAGAGTTTGATAAAAAGAAACTAGAGCTTGTAAAAATACATAATATAATATATGTGACTTGATATATATTTAATTAACATGATTTTAATTTAAAAAGTCATATATATATTAACAAGAAATCATATTGACGAGACTACATAAAAGTAATAAGCATATTACATCTGATCAAATATTTTCCAAACAATATTGCATTAACATGATTTTGCATTTATGTCATATTTGATTCATTCTAATTTAAGATGGAAAGAAAATTTGGGCAAAAATTGAGCAAAACATAAGCAGAACATAGTAGAAAATAAATTACAGTATTAAAATTCGATATATTTTTATGTATGTGTATTGTATAGTCAGTCAATTTGATTAATATTTGACATCATAACCAATAAATAAAAATAAAAAATAATTGCAACTACCTAATGTTTAGATTATAAAACACATATGCCAAAGAAGTTGTAATAAATCTTAGATAGAAAGACATGTAAACACAATTCATCATTTTAGGCTTTCACTGGATTGCAAATATGTGATACATATATATATATATATATATATATATATATATTTTTTAAAAGGTACATATTTTAAAAGGTACATATATATATATATATAGAACTTATATATATATTTTAAAAGTTACATATTTTATTTTTCATTAGTTGTTTTTGTATATATAGTAGTTGATTAGATAATAACCCATGCGCAAAAAATTAAATTCCGATTTCGTTTTCTAGTTATATATAATTATATATGTAATATGTTTTCAGCATCTTATATAGTATTATTATACAGTAAAACCTCTATAAATTAATAAGGTCGAGACCAATATTTTAATATAATATTGATTTATAGTCTAGTAAACTAATATTGATCAATCGTATGTATAATACTATAAAGTATGATATCATATATTTATAATCGTATGTATAATACAATATCATGAAATTATGATATTAATATTGATTGGATTATTTTTGGATTTTTGGATTGGATTCAACATGTAATTACTTACAGTTGTATGATACACGGTTGTTGTAGCTCGGATGTTTTCTTTGAGGTCGCATATAATCTTTGCCTTTGCAAGGCCCCAGTTTGAGAATTGAGTTACCAATGGGTCACATGAGAACGAAAAACAAAGAAGAGAAACAAAGAACAAAAAATTTGGATCTACCATAGAAAAACTAACCTTTGCTGCCGCCGAGAGAAACCCTAGAAAACCAGTCAAGCAAACATTGAAGATTTGAATCTATAGCAGAAGAAGGTCGTGCACCTGCCCCATATTACTATATATAATGAATTCTTTAGCTCAGTTGGTCACTTAACACCCACTGTTACATTTTCAGTCACGGTTTGATTCCATCCGTCTACATATTGCCATGGGCATTTTTAGTTCTATTTTTTTTTCCCAATTAAACTTTTAATAAATTTAATTTTACTGCAAAGTAGTCATATCTTAATTAAAAATAATATTAAAATTAGTAACATTAAATAATGTTATCTCTTTTGTAGTTATTTTATTATTTTGGAGTTTAAATTTGTGTGTGTAGATATTTATATTTTATAGTGAGTTTTAGCTTTGTAACTGTATTTCCTAACAATTAAATTTCTTTTCTTCAATTACTAAATTAACTATATATCTAATACATGTAATAAAATAAAATTATAACCAATAGAAATGATACTTACATAATATTTTGGCTTATTTTTCGATTTTAAATCTTAAAATATGTTGGAAATGCAAGTTATATTTTAACATTATAATTTACTATTAAATATCATATATATGCCTCACACAAAATAATGACCAGCCCACTGTTTTTTTGTTCCTTATAGACTCATTTTTCTCCTTCATCCTATTCGCTTCCCGCTCTGACAAGGTCCCTCTGTTTTCCATTTATTATCCTAACCGGTCTGCTTAGGGAAATTTACCAGCAAATTGAACCCAACGTAACGTATTATGTATCCAAAACTCATTTTAAATTTCATACTTTTTACATAGGAGCATCATAATTACTGTATACACGATTATTAGAGAAGCTATACTTTACTTAATTAAGCAATGACGTCAAATAATATGTATATGCTATCTTTTAAACATAATTTTGTTTTTGAAGGAAAAAACAACCAAAAGATAAATGTCCTTCTTTCTGCTATCTTATAAAGGATAATTTTTTTTTGAAACAAAACGGATAATTTTTCAATAGTTAACACGCACAAATTCGTCAACCACATCAATTATGAACACAAAAGCCGTCTTTTACGTTTATGATCTATGTCTATAGTTTTAAGCTTACACATTTAGTTCTCACAATCCACTAGCTAGTTTTAAATTAGAGGAATATAATTCCTCAAAACACCACATTTTTAAGTTATTCTTTTTCCAAATATAACACTTTCAGTTTTTTTTTTTTTTACCAAATTACCACAAAAGTTTTATTATCCAAAAAATAGCACAAACACTAAATAAAAATAATGTGCGGACCAACGGTAATGTTCCTTTACTTAACCAGAAATCTAGCCGTTGAGACACTCTTTTAATACTTTCTTTAAAAAACTTTAGCAGCAAGGGAATCATGGAGCGTAAGTAAATGAGAGTATGGAAGACCAAAATTAGTATGGAAGAGTTTTTTTTTTTAATTAATTATATCGTCATTGAAGTATGAAGACCAAAATCAAATATCCTTCAAAGAGCCTCTTTATCGAGTCGCTCTCGAATAAATTATTATTAGACTATGATAATATCACACATTATCATCACATATAGACCCTATTTATAACCAACTATAGAACATGTTCTAGAACTTGAATTCGAATAAATATAAAAACATAAAGCTCGGAACAAGCCACTAGATAAGACTCGCAACATTTTAGTACATGGAATTTTAATTTTCTAGAACTTGCATCCCAACAAATCCCAATTTCATCACCTGGTTTGAGGCCTTTTCCTTTCACAAAGTTTGACCATCCCCCTGAGAGACGATAATCACCATAACCATATAGTGTCATTTTGTAAGTTTTATGACTGACCCACATCTTCGACCGCCACAGAAACGCCGCGTTCCAATCTTTTATCACCTATATCATATCCCATGTTCTGAATTATATGAGAATTCATATCTTCTCAACTTGGCAGATAACAATAATCGACATCTTCCAGGGCTAGCGTCTTCCTTATCATCCACGGACGAGGAGGGATTAAACCTAGTTCCAAACTGAGATTTTTCTCCATTCGAACTAATTTATTATATTAGCTGTGAAACGTTTTTAGGATTATGAAAAGCTTGGGAGTGAGTTTAAATATGTTGGAGCTCATCACATAAGATTGACCCCATGCTAAGAAATTAATAAATAGTCCGTATAAATTTAGTATCGTACATTTATGATTTGATTTGTTTTAGATATGATTTTCATGCTGAACGCATGCATTGCAGAATAACTACTAAAGTAATCCCTAAATAAATTTTAAGATCACTTATTAATTATGACTATCTTATAAAATACAAAATGTTATAATTACTGACGGTGTAAAATTTAAAAACTTAAAGATAGGATATCACATAATAAACGTCAATTCATTTTAGGTAGGTACATATATATGCATACACATCTTACTAATTTTTCTTACATTTTTTCAGTCTCAGTGTCTCTCTATAATTAGTTTCCTGCGACTATTTGTAGCATACTAGTAGTACCTATGGAACTGCAACTAGGTAAGCTTGAATTTACGACCTGTACACATGGAGGAGGGTCAGGAGACTTCTTTTTCTTGGATGCAGGTTCTTCATTCAGTGAGATTTGGCTGTCGGAGAAGTTAGGCAATCCGAAATCCGAAATCATAGCACTTCCTGGAGCTGCAAACTGTTGCTCCAAGTACCTGCGGATTACCGAGTCATCCTCTACTTGAAATGATCTTGTGAGTGGTTCAAATGGGAAGTTTGGGCATGGTGCAGGCCAATCATCAGGTTTTTTGTCCATGTTCTTCTTGCCATGCGGTTTGCTTGGTGGTGTTTTGCCTCTCTGAAGTTTTTTGGTTGGTGCTTCAATGCCAATCTTCTTTATGTTCTTCTTAGATGAACATGTTTCCGTATTCTTCTTCCGCTTTTCAGAGCCACTGATGTTCTTTTCTTGCAGGATTGAACCAAGCTCAACGGTGTTGCTAAGATCTTCTACAGATGATCTAGCATTAGAATCGTCAAAAACAAGCACAGAATGTGAAGGAGCTTCTCTGTAAGGAAAGAAGACCGAACTTCTCCACTCATCAACAGGTTCTTCCCACGCAGCTTGAGCTTTCAGAGTCTCTTCACCCTTGTCTCCTGATTTCTCCGCAGCTTGAGCTTTAAGAGGTTCTTCACTGGTATCTCCTGGTTCATGCGCAGCTTGAGCTTGAAGAGGCTCCTCGCTTGTATCTCCTGATTCCTGAGTCACTTCAACAACCTTTGATGAGTCACATATGTGAATCAAGTCACTCTCTAGGTCAATGATCTCAATGTTTCTTGTTCCTATTCCTTCGATCCCACTTTTATTCTCTACCAAACTATCACTTGCAGGTTCAAAGTCCAGGTTGATTTCAACAGTTAATGATCCAGTCTCTCCCACACCATTTTCTTCTTTCGAGGTTTCAGCTTCTGGAAGTTTGTTGTCACTGTCACTACTCAAATCCTCATCTGCACAAACAAAAACTATCTGTTTTCACTAACCAACAAGCATCTCTGTATTACTACTCTTTGGTTCGTTTTCTCTACTTACCTTCAAACACACACTGCGTTTTTGCTCGAGACTCCAACTTCTTCATTCTTTCTGGCTGTGTCCGTAGCTACCGATAAAATAAAACACAAAACTCCCATCAATACATGTTCCAGAAGAAACATAACAAACCTGAGAAAAAATTCACTTACAGGGGCAGAGGATATGTTGGAGCAGTTCTCCACATCTTCGACATATTCACCCTCTGACAAATCTTCTTCATCCTCATCAATTACATACGTCTTGTAAAACATTAAAAAAACAAAGATATCAAACCAGCTACTACAACCTCTATTACAAGATTCTATACTTTCAAATAAAATCATGCATCTTACGATTTCATTACACCCGGCTTCGTATTCTTCACCTGATGAGTCTTCAGATACCACAATGTTCTCATCCAATGGCACTGTCTCCTTTAAATGGGTTTTAAAATCATTTGATGCATTCACATTCATCTACACACACACACACAAAAAAAGAACAAATCTTTCACTCTCAGTAACAAACAACTGCACAAAATGATTAATCTCAGTTATACCTCCTTGTATGGGACTCCACCAACAGAACCACCAATCCTCCACTCAGCTTGCCTTTCATCCCGAAGCCACCAAGGCCTTTCCATTGCGGTCTCTATGTCTTGCAAGGCTTTTAACTGAAACAAGAGAAAAAGAAACATTATATAAACGCACCCAAAGAACTTGTAAGTGTGTACTCAAGAACATGAATCTTTGGGGTAAAGAACTCATCATACATACAGTTGCTTTCTTCTTCTCGATTCCGGATTCTCGTTTCTCTCGAATCTTCTCCATTTGAATGTAATCAAGAACTTGATCCTTGGTAGACAACTTTTTCCCTGTTCTCAGTTGCGTGTATGTCTACAAAATCAATTGTATAAAATTTCCATCACCATGCATACAAACCAATTACATCTACAATTAAAGGTCGAATTTTTCCTAAATTTTCTCAATTAAAGATTGGGTTTTTACTCAATTTAATGAAGAAATTTTCATAAAAGTTCTCAAATTGGTGTTGAATGTTTCGTAAATTTACAAAATTTGAGATGGGGTTTTTCTCAAAATTTAGAGAGTAAAAAGTACTAAGTAGTAGTATACCTTAGTGTGGCGACCGCGTCTTAGAACTGTAGAGTGAACAATCCAACCGACGGGAAGCCAATCCGGCGTGGCGTCCGCCGTAATTGTTTGTGGAAGCTGACGTAACATTCTCCGGTGAGTAGATTCGGTCGTCTGAAAACAGAGCTTTGTTTCTTTCCGGTGATCAGGTTTTGTCACGGTGTGTGTCTCTGAGAGCGACAGAAGAAGCAAACTCAAGAAGTGATTAAATATTGTGGACGAGACACGTGACGGTAATATCTGAGAAGTTTTGCATGTTAGTCCTTATAGAAGGTTTTATTATCGATATTAACCCCAAAGTTTGGTTTTAAACTATCAAGGTCACACACAATATTAGCGATAAAACTGAGATAATTTTCTTATTGAGTAACAAGAAATAAAAAAATGAAAAAAAATATATATGGTAAATTTTGTATCAAAGCATTGTTAGCTTGTTAAGTTGATTTTTAAAAATATTATTGTTTATGTGTTTTTATTAATTGATTGCATCTGTTGAATATTTGTGTAAACTATCTTTTAAGTTAATAAAAAAAAAAAAAACTTCTTTCCAAAGAAACATTAACGTAATAATTGTCAAAATTGTTTATCTTCCTACTGATTATGATTGCGCTGATCTTTGTTTGAACTCTTTCACACTCGAGCTTTTCTTGAAAGATAAATATAATGAAAATTCTGATTTTAGTCAATTTTGTGTGGAGATGTGTTTATATTAAGAAGTATTTTTTTTTTTTAATATATAATTAAATAGAATGTTATTGAATATAAAAGAGGGTCAAACGCATTGCCGTGCCGTGTCTTGCCTACCCATTTTGTTGACTCGTAAACTCATAATTATTGTCACTTAATTTCTTATTCTAAAATGAGAATTGTTTTACAAGATACATAGATCTTGACTTATTTTATCGTGTTTGTTTGTTCAATGGATGACTTATTTATTGTTTTGCTTATTGGGAACACTTATTGTTTTGCTTATACGATTGTTGACCTCGATTTATTTGGAATCAAAGAAAAGTTCAATTACTATATTGGAAATTTTGAAGCATATTCCAAATTTAATGCGTCTTATTTATAATAATAGATTTCGTCCGTATAGTAATAGACTTCTTGCAACAAACGAAAAAAAAAAAAAAAAAAAAACCAAAAATTTAAATAATCACATCCCTTAACTAACAAATATAACACAAAATTTTTTATCAATCGCAGCTTAATTCAAATCAATATAACAAGAGAATCATTTGATACATATTTTCAAGATCGTATTAAATAAATGTAATTATGAATGAAAAAAAGTTACTAAAGTCTCTGTACGTATATATCTATGATATATTTGTATCTACAAAACATAAGAAACTAAAGAACCAGAAATAAGAGAATTTGTTGACACAAGAGGGAAACAAATTTAATGGCGACAAAATTGTAACTATAATGTTATAGTATCATTTGTTGTGAAGCGGGTTAGGACCATGGGGAACTAATCTTGCCGAAACTCCGTAGATCCTATCATACTTCTCGGCGGCGCTTACCTTCGATAACATTCTCTTGCCGTCAAAACTTGATCGTTGGAACTCCTCCGTAGCCGTCATGGTAGGGAGCTTGCGGCTGGCGGAATAAGACGTGAGCTCGGAGAAAAGAAAGATCATGACGATTAGAAACGATAATCTTTGGCTCAAAATTTTCATTTTGTTTTCTCACCGTGAGAGATTTTTCTTTTTTTTTTGGGTTTCTTGACAAGTCTTGTTGTGTTGATGTCGATGAGTTAAGCAGGCTTAAGATTTATATTAATCACGGGATCGTGACATGGACTTGTAAGATAAGGAAACAAACGTAAATTCCTCTCAAGTCAATTAAATATTGTTTATTTTATCCTACGTAAAGACGAAACTAACCTCTCCTTTGACTCTATAAGAAAGTTCAAACGCATCAATTGTTGTTAATTTTTTCTATGTGGGGTTTACGCTGATTAATAACATTAGTTTTTAGGTAAGGTGTTTTAGAGTTTTCATTTCGTAAATCAAACTTCAACAATTGTAATGAGTTTGCTTTTCGTCTTTACTATAGAGGATAGAGCCTCACCGTCATCGTGGAGCACGCACGTTGTGTTGTTTGGTACGAAACAGAAGTATATTGACGTTTTCACAAATGGGAACTCGATTCAAGGGTAGTATTGTAATCCTCGATCGGGTGGAGTGCTCGCGTGGGTCTCTCCGACCCGTCGATTCCTTGATCATACACCGTTGACTTTGAAATAATTTACTATATATAATATTATTATTATTATTTTGGTTTCGCTACTCGAAATAATTATTTATGTAACTTGACATCTAATTATTTGCGCGTTAACATATAATATACTAGTAATAAGTTTTTCTTATAAGTGACAATCGTTATTTTGTTATTGATTTCCCCCACCAAACCAAACCAATATGTATAAAAAAAAAAGTAAAAAGTCAGCCATATATATTTTAATTTAATTGGATCTATAGAGTATATTTTGCAAGAGAAGACACAAGTTTATATATGTATTGATAAAATTCCATGCTCATTTTCCTAATATTTCCTTACCATGCAAACAATGGGAAACCGGATAAAAATAAAATAAAAACGGACATATATAGGGCATGTAATATTTAAAGAATGCGAGTATTTCAAAGCGTGGGTTTCTTAGAATTTGTAAGTAAGCCCTTTGGATCAAGACACGTGAAGGATACCTGCTGACGTTGGTCATGCGCCAACTCTAAACGACTCTTGATCAGATTTTTAATAAAATGAACAGCTCAACGAATATGTGATATACGTAAACACAAGGCAGCGGTCTAATGTTTTGACAAATAAATTGCCTATCTAAACAGTAACCGTATAGTAGTACTTTTGTAAGATTATGAATTTTATATACGATAATAGAGATATATTTCTGTACTTTCGATTTAAGATAATGGATCAAAAGTTTGGGTGTTCCTTGTAAACAAAAAGAACATTATTGAGGAGTTATAAGTTTCAGTCCGTGTCACATGAAAGAACACATACTAACACGTACGTAACAGTTAAATTGCTGTTGTGGATGTGGTAGCTCTGTTTTAATTTGATTCCGATAGCCGATGGTCTAGTTAACTGTTAACAATACTAACTATTGTTTGATTATAAAAAGCAGAAATCCTCATGATATAGTTTAATGATTATTTGGTTTTTTTTGACAGTATTGATTAGTAAATTTAGCTCAACAAAGAACAAAATTATTTAAATATGATGTCGATTTAACTCTTGAAACTAACATTACTTGATCATAAATGTGTTGATACATCATTTCTCTTCACGAGGATACATCTAAATTACCAACCCGGGTCAGTTTATTTTCTGATTGGAATACCAGTAATACCTTTGAGACCCATCTTAACCGCGGTTCTTCGAAACAAAGCAGGAGGTTTCTCTAAACCGATAGAATGGCAAAACCGGTTAGCTAACTCGGCTAGTGTGGTTTTGTCTCTACCAGTTTCTCGGACCGAGTTGTAATAACCGAGCCAAGCATGGTACGCTGCTTCCTTAATACTTGTATCAATCTTAGCCATTGACTGATCAACCTGGTCACAAAACAATGTCAGTTGGCAATTAAAACAAGAAAAAAACTCCAGTTATGGTGTGTAACACTAAATTTCAAACACACCTGATGTTTAACTCTTGAATCAAGATCCGGAACCGGAATCGGTTCAAGAGGCAAATCTTTGAGCTCATCAAGAAAATATCTCTCCCATGGCGCAATCAAAAGCAAACCTTCGCCTCCTTTGCCTTCTCTTCCGGTTCTACCAAGCCGATGTATATATTGTTCTCTATCACTTGGTATACCGACCTATCAACAATATAATACCAAGTCCAATCCGTCAAATATCCATAAAAGGGTTGTCCTTGGCATGAAAAATGTTTGCTTTTTGTGCTTTACCTGTATAACCAAAGTAACATCAGGATAGTTCATTCCACGAGCAGATACATCAGATGTGACAAGGATCAGTCTATTCGATTCCTTGAACTCGTCTGATACACGTGTTCTATGGAGCTGAGCTTTTCTAGCATGAATCTCCCTAACGTTCAATTTCATTTCCCGGAGCAGAGTATACATCAGTGATGTTACCATACCAGTTGAGCAGAAGACTATTATCTGAAATTGGATAGTTACGAGAATTATAAAGAATAAAGAGAGGTTAAAAAAGCTTATATATTCAAAAGGCTTATTTTACCTTGTAAGCAGACGTTTTGCTGATGTGCTCTTTTAGTAGATGAGGTACTAAGTGGAAATGAGATTCGTGTGAAGCAACAATAACAGATTGCTTCACCTGAAACCAAAGCTAGAAATTCACTAACCAGATTCAAGTAACAAGCTTTTGAGGCAAAAAGAAGAGCTTAAGTTTTTTACCTTATCATGAGTCTCTACACAACCAAGACCGATTGTGTCGATATAAGAGTGATCCCTTTTCAAAACAAGCTGCGAGACTCGACGGACCTGATTTAACACAACTGTAAGCCATGTTTTCGCATTGCATTTTTTCATAAAGGCAAAACAAAGTGAAGTTATACCTCTTTTGGGATGGTTGCAGAAAAGAGAAGAGATTGTCTTTGACGAGGCAAACAATCTATGATTTTTTCGACATCTCTCCTGAATCCTAGGTCTAGCAAAAGATCAGCCTCGTCAACTATAAACAATTTAAGCGCCATCAAACGTGATGTTAAGCCAGACTTATTCTCTATATGATCCAAGAGTCTTCCCGGAGTTGCAATTAGTATCTGTAACAAAGCGTGGAAAGAAAAGAAGGTTTCAACACAACAACTAGAAATGTAAGCAATTCCTGTAAGACAACGAACAACGGTTGGTAAAACCTGGCATGGCTCGGATTCTAGGCGTTGCTGATCAAGTTTGAAGCGGGTACCTCCAGTTAGAGTCTGAACACCGATACCGTCATGGTATTTGAGCAGAGCCTTGCCCTCTGCAGCGATCTGGCACGCAAGTTCTCTTGTGGGACAGAGGATAAGAGCAAATATCGGAGGAACTTTGTGAACACTTTTACCGTTGTTCATCGCTTTCAGAACTGTTTCAATTGCAGGAAGCTGTTTTTTCAATTTTAACAGCGTTATCTAAAGAAACAACAAAAACTAAGGCCAGTGATATTGGACTAAGGGATTGTAAAATACCAAAAAGGCCATGCTTTTTCCCGTCCCGGTTTTGGCTTTGACTAACGCATCTTTACCTGCTTTTACATAAAGGATACTCCTTTAATTCTTTGATACAAATGAGGAAATTTCAAACCATAGCAGAGTAATCAGAAAACAACTAGAAGGATACATACCATCGAGGCACTCAGAGAGAGTGGCATATTGAACTCTAGTCATATTAACAATGCCAGACGCGGAAAGCGCCTTTAAAGTCAAAGGAGATATACTAGACTCATCAAATCTGCAACCAATATACAGAAGAAGTAAAACTCATCAAAATCCAAACTTGAACAAATCAAAAGCCTTACTTAGACAAGGGGTTTAAAAAGTACCTTTTCCCACTATAAATCGAATCATGAGGCTCTCGGTTCTCCTCCATTACAGTATCCACAGATCTTCTTTTACTGAGATCTTCTCTGACTGTATTAATATCTAACGGAGGATACAGCTCTTCATCCGTAACATTACGGTTCACTCTTTTAATCAGTTTGACATCGTGGTTTCCTAACGACGCACTGCTTCCTGTCTTCCTCAAATCCATCCAACCTATCATCTTTCCCTCTTCACCATCTTCATCAGAATCCTCTTCAGTAGAACTATCATTCTTCCTAAACTTCCTCCGACCAAACAAACCTTTGTTCCTTATAACTCCCTCAACACTCCTCGAGCTCTTCACTTTCTCCTTAGTACCCGCAAACTTAGGTGAAAAAGGACTCAAAGTATCTAACTTTTTAGCATCAAAGCCATCTCCTTCATCACAAGAACTCTCATTTCTCTTAAACCTACCTCTACTCATACTCGAAAAGCCTCTCCTACTACTACTACCCATTGAAACAAACTTCCTCACATCAATTGACGAATTAAAATTAGAACCAATCGAATTCGAACCTGTTCCTCCATTATCCCTACGAGACAATCTCGACGACCCTTCTTCTTCTTCCGATTTCTTAACCGGCCCATCATCTTCGTTCCACAGATCCTCTGCTCCAGCTTTCATAAACCGATCAGCCAAGGTTTTGATATGCTCTTTCGGACTCATCGGCCCGTGACTCTGCTTCGGTTTCGCCGTTTTCTCGCCGGAATCTTGATTACCCCACATTTTAGCTCGGATCTCAGTCCGAATCCGAGATTCGTAAAGCTGCTTCTCTTGATCCAAGAGCTTGTTCTCTTTCTCTCTAGCTTTCTTCTCGTGCATTCGTTTCCATTGCCACTTGTTGAGTCCTCCTGGGAACGTCCTCGGACCACCACCCATGTTTCGGATAACGATTCGGTTCCATAAGGAACCTATGAAAGATCCAGATCGTTCCCGGAGAATTAACGAATACATATTCCGATGACTCTTTTTGCAGACGAAATGTGAAATTATATTTTTCCCCTGAGGTTTTAGGGTTTAAGGCAGTAATCGAAAGATGGATATATCCGGTTTGCTGTTTATAAAATCCCGGTTTGGAATTGAAACCGGTTACTAAACCAAATTTTAACTCCGGTTTATATCTCAGATTTTGATGTTTTTTTCTGTTTGATGAAAGGAGAAGAAAAGAATCACATTTGCTCTGTTTTGAACTGTTTCTACAACTCATGTGGATTACAGAGTACAAAAGAATGAGAGAGAGAGAAGTTGTTGTTGCTCTTGTGTCTCTCTTTTGGAATCATACACCAACATAAGAATAGATTTGGGGAGAATGAATCAGGTGAAGAATGTTTTTAACCTTGGCCAACTTGGGCTTCGATTTTGCTAAGGTTTGGATCGGTAACTAGCAGCATTCCTTCTAGCGCAGCATCCCACAAAGTAAACCATTGACTGTTGTTGTGTGTTTCAGACAAAACAATAGAGAAAAACAAATAGTTTCAGTTCTTCTCACAAGAACAGTTCCAAGATTTACAAAAGTGTTTCTGTGTATGTTTTATAAAGATCTTACCAAGACAACAAACAGAACCACATTGAAGATCGCGACAAGTCGCCACTCGGTTTTCATGTACTGAGCTACTCCAGCTCTGCGGTTATTAGAAGAATAATTATTAGACTCATCTGAAAATGAATGACATAATTGTAACAAAAAGAGCTTTTAAGGGGGGTGGAAGTTGATAGCTCTACTTGCAAGAATCACAATTGTAGCACTTGATGGTCCTCAAATTCTTGTAAAGCTTGCAATCTTTGTTAGAACTTATTGAATGAAAGCTCAAGTCGTAGTAGGAAGCATTCACCACAGGGTAACCACACCTTTGCAACAAAATGAAACATTGAGACAAGTTAATATATTTGGCAGTGAATTAAAAAACATCAACAAATAACAAGAAGAGGGATATATATACATACTCAGATGGTGGTCGACAACAGCCAGCTTCTATGGGAGTTAATTCTGCGGATTTCAATTGTTTAATTGTCTGAAACAACAAAAAACTCAAGAACATTTCAAAGATTATCTAGGTCGGTAATATAAGGCATTTTTGTTGGTGGAAAGGTACTAGACCTTATATCTCTTGGAAAGCTTCCTACATTGCTCTGATTTAACAAGACAACTCTTTAGTCTTTTCCAGTTATTAGTATTGTTAAGCTGAAACATCGATGAGAGTTAGACTAAAAGGAAGTAAACATTCTAGTTTGAATGAGACTTTCTTGCCACAATGTATGTATTATGATACCTGTTTTAGAAACCATGAGCTGTAATCATTCAGCTTATACTCCTTGTACCTAAATTAAAAACAGAAAGAATTCAGATTCATATAAATCAGAATAGGTATGTGACCATGGAGGAATAGGTTACAGTTACCTTAAACCAGGGTTAGTATGTCCGGAGCCATTGTTTGTTACAATGAACCTGTAAAACCCCACAAATGAGAACAATGAATGAGAGAATTCTTCAAAGAGATCTTCAACTATCTGAGCCTTCATGAATAACCTTTAGGAGAGTGAGACTTACGCTAATACGGTAAAGACAAGAATTGCGATCAAAACGATTAGGAGCACGACAAGATACTTCAAAGGAGGAATCATCCATGTCAAGGAAGATCCAAATCAAAAAATTTCCAACAATAGAAACAGAAAACAGAACATGATAAGTGAAGGATACAATCCAAAGAAGCGCCACACTTCTCTTGCACGCGCCAAGAAACCCGATTATGGATCTGGAAAAAATCCATCAGATCATAGACAATTCATGACCAATAAGCAAAGAACCATGCTTTTGTGGAGTCAATTCTGAAAGTAGTGTAAACTCACATCAAGAAGATGAAACCACCAAGAGCTATGACTGGAAATGTAAGTGACCTTCTGCATCCATCATTATGTGTACTCATCCACACCCCAAATATAATCACTGCCACAGCCAATAGCTTCACCAGAAAATGTAACACACAGACATTAAAATAATAAGTTACAGAGACGGCAACATTAAAAAGTCTAAGCTTTCACATTTTTATAACTCAAAAACAGTATAATTTCACTAAGAATCTTCACTAGACAGAGCCATAACCTATATAACTTGTATGGAAACCCTGAATCTAATTCGAGAAACCAAATCCATTGAAGAGAACAAAAAAGGACGATCATAAACTAAGTGAAGAACAAGAAGAAAGAGATTTTAAGCTCACCATTGTAAGAAGATTGACCCATCTGATAACGAAAGTGCTTGTTCCCATACCCATTTTTTTCAAGATTCTTGCTTTTGAAAAGACCCTTCCAAAAAGACACAAATTGAAAGAGAAAGATGAAAACTTTGGTTCAGGGTTCTCTGCTAAAGATTGAAAGAGAAAACAAATGTGTCAGTGAGGAGAATTTAAACTTCTCATGGGGTCTTCTAATCAAAAAGAAGAAGAAGAAGAAGAAAGAACTGAAGAACGAAAATGACTTGAGGGTAGTTTCGTCAGTAAAAGGAAAAAAAAACAGCTCATGCTTAGTTTCAGTTATCGATGGATGGGGTTTAAGAACAGACACGACACGACATAGGAATAAGAACAACAAATAAGAGAGAGAGAGGTCAATGTACAAACGTATACGTTTGACTCGTGCCAAATCCGTAGAGCGATGCGATTTGTTGTTTCAGTCTTTTCATAAAGTTATACTATTGGTTCTTTAACCTGTTGCAATTTTAAAATTAGCATGCGTATTACCTTTTATTTTTGTAGAGCATAGATGTATTTGTCTTTCCAAAAAACTATAGTTAAGTTATTCAACTTTAGGATAAGTTTATAAAAACATTCCATAAAATTTTGACTTTAGATTTACCAAAAATGCTTTAACCAAAGCTGCTTGAGAGTTGAGAATACTCATATACCATTACACAAGGTAGTATATAAGATAAAAGACTCTTTGATTCTTGTACTAAGAAATGTCTGCACGATCAAGCATATCAATCAAAGTCATTTTTCTTGGAAACCTAGGAGGAAGCCTCAAGATCATAGCATCTTCAATGTCAATAGGAAGATGAGTAGCAACAATCACAATCCCTCCTTTTTTCCTATGCTCTGCAATGATATACTCAAGCAATCTAACTCCTTCATCATCCAAAGCAACTGATGGTTCGTCCAAAAGCCAAATCGGTCTGTCTATAGCGAGGAGCCTCGCAAGTTGCAACCTTTTCCTCTGACCCATTGACAACATTCTTGACTTCTCTTTCACCAACCTCCCTAAACCCATTAGCTCCAACGCCGGTTGTGCTTTGCCGATTTTATTCTCGAGAAGCTCAAACCATTGGACATTGTCTAGTACCGTGAATCTCTCTTTGATGGCGTCTTTTAAAGAGATCCAGTTGAGTTGGAGTTTGTACTGTTGGAAGATTCCTGATTGAGTGATGTCGTGACCGTTCCAGAGGATTTCTCCTGCAGATGGTTTTGTGAATCCAGCTAACATTCTCAAGAACGTTGATTTACCGGATCCGTTGGTTCCAGTTAAGACAAGTGCACCACCGTCATGAAGTGATACATTCACATGTCTTAGAATCTGCTGCGCGTTTCTCATACAAGAGACGTTTTGAAGAAGAAGCCGCGGGATTTGAGGCCTCCTTATAGACATTGTATCTGATGAAAACATAGCCATAAGAGCAGATGAGTAAATCTATGAACAAAAAGGCTAAGCTTTAATGGATACTGTAGCTTAAGTTCTCAGATACAAGACTGATCATCACAGAACATATACTATTCATCGGTTATGAAAAACACAATTTTTTTGTAAGATCACAACATGAATCCGAGTGGTAGAGATTCTAAGATCAAAACTTGAACTTGCAGATCCTATAAAGGTAGATACCATTCCATAGATTTTACAAAACTAATTAGTAAAACGAGAGAGACCTGGACCTAAAGAAGTTGAGAGAGAGCTGATTGTAAAAACAACGCGATTCAGTTAGAAGGGTTGTTACATAATACCAATGATCTCAGAAGCTTACAACAAGAGGATAAAACCCAGATTCACAAACTGAACTACATACCTGAAAAAAAATCGAACCAGGAGAGTGTTATTGAAGAAGAAGAAGAAGAAGATGTGATTTTTGCAGAAGGGAAGCGATTCTCTTTGGTTTAGGGTTCTTCTTTCTGATAACCGACCGTGACTTTTATAATTAAACCGATACATTTGTTGGCTCAATAACAGGATCAATTTAATTCAACCGGTCCAAACCGGTTTAGTCTTTTCATTTTTTTTCTTCCTAAAAATCCGAACGGTTCAACTGCTTCTGCTTCTCACTGCACGATCAAGATGGTGAAGTGTGATGGCTAGTGGTTTACAAATCTTAAAGAGAAAATAAACTAGAAAAAGATTTGTGTATAAAGGCAGTGAGGGTATTATTAATAACTCAAATGATTTGCTACAAACAAGTCTTGGAACCAAGACTACATCATCAAGATTCACGAAATAAACATATTTTAGAAACAGGGCACTCCATTTTAAGTGGTCGGTGAGGAGGCTTTCTCAACACTTTCCCGCAGAAGGGTTATGACGTCCCCAGGCTGTGGAGCTCCGAACACTGAACTTCCTGCAACGATACAGTTGGCCCCTGCTGCAGCCGCTGCGTCAATTGTCGAAGGGCCTAAGCCGCCATCTACTTCAATATCAAGTGTTGGGTACTTCTGCCTCAATGTCTGGACCTATAAACCAAGAATAATATCAAACTAAGGTTACCATGGGATTTTTTTCCATTAGCAAATGGCATTTACATATCTCCAGAGTTGAAACATTTTTTTAAACCTTGTCCATCATGTTGGGCATGAACATCTGGCCTCCAAATCCAGGCTCCACAGTCATCACAAGAACCATTTCAACCGGAGTTGCTCCTTCAACCTGTCATACATAGTTCAAGCCATGATAAACCGGATCACACTCTGGAACAGGTATATGCAAAAGAGAAGAATAAAATTCTTCAATACCAGAGGATAGACTTGTTCAACAGGTGTTCCCGGGTTTAGAGCAACACCTGGTCTCATCCCAGCAGACTTAATCTTCCTCACAAGTTCTTGCCAATTCTCTGAAATAAACAAATAACACAAGTCGAGATCATAAAGATAATGGTGCGGGAAACAGCTACCTATAGTGTTATATTACTTATTACCTTGGGCGACCTCAATGTGGAATGTAAAACCAGAAGCCCCAGCTTTACCCATCTGTTCAACGTAATCCATGGGATTCGTCACCATCAAGTGGCAATCAAGATAAGCACTGTGATAAAAGTTTTCAGGGACATCAGTTCTCACTTGAACAACATGTCAGAAATTTTTTTTAATCCAAAAAGGGATGTAGTGAATTTTACTTGGTGTGCTTTCTCAAACTCTCGATGACAGGAGCACCAATCGTTAAATTCGGAACAAAATGCCTGCTCCCGAGTAACAGAGGCCAGATTCTCATAAGTCATAATCCATACTAGAGTAAAACAAACACAGCTAAAGCAGTAAAATTTACCCGTCCTGCAAATGTAATAACAGGGAAGTAATTAGTATGAAACAAGCAAAAGTTGTGTAGCATAATATAAGTCCAGAACAACAACAACAAGACACAGCTTCTTGGTTGTTTCATTCATACTAAGAGCAGCAGACAGCAGAGATACAAGTTTCACATTAGAATTCAACAACACATGAAGTTGACCACATCATCAACTAGTGTGTTTCCATTAACTCAAGATCCGTGTGTAGAGACAATAATAATATGAAGCATAGTAGTGATTGAGAATCAAATCATAATTCTCAAAGTTGAAGCCTTTTAAATCACCAATTAAGTGAAATCAAAAATTTCAGATTCGAATAAGCAAA
This sequence comes from Camelina sativa, assembly GCF_000633955.1. Taxonomy (NCBI): domain Eukaryota; kingdom Viridiplantae; phylum Streptophyta; class Magnoliopsida; order Brassicales; family Brassicaceae; genus Camelina; species Camelina sativa. The sequence continues at coordinate 37,362,486 of NC_025693.1, forward strand.
GGAAGCAATAAAGGTGGGTTACCATAATGTCCATGTGAAGCCAATTGGCGCCCAAATCGACCATCCGCTTAGCCTCCGCCGCAAGATTAGCAAAATCCGATGACAACATCGACGGAGCGATCTTCGGCGACACCATCTTCCCCTTGATTTTAACGACGGCTATGGTAGAGAAGAAGAAGAATCTGCGTTAGGTGAAGAACCCACTAGAGAAGAAAAGAAAATAAGAAAATAGTTTGGGCAGTTGGGTCAACCCGTTAACCCGAATCTCGACCCGAACCGACCCAGTTTGATTCCACCCAAACCTGTTGACGTGGCATCAAAACCACTAAAATAAAATAAAGGCAACGACATAAGTCACATAAACCACTTTTAGCTTTGTACGAAATTCACTTCTAATAAATGATTTACATTGATGCTTTGAAAGTTCTTCACACATTTAAAACACACATGTGTTTTTTTTTTTTTTTTTTTTTTACATTATTCGTTTGAGATATATACATTATATTTTCATTTTTTTGTTCTTTTCAATTACATTGAGAAGAAAAGTGTTAGAAACATCCACAGGTTTTGGTATTGGGTGGATAGGCACTTGGAGTTGCGATTAGCTTCTCACTCATTTTTTCCACTTTGATAGATTCTTGCTCCTTTTGTTTCTCTATTTTTTCTCTTTTTGCTTCTGCTATCTTCTCAATTTCTGGTATCTTTTTCTTGCATTTTTTTGCGTATTCAGCTTTCTCCACTTCTAAATTCTCCTGATAAAATTATATATTTGTAGATAAAATTAAATAAACACTTCATAATTACCGTTGGTGTATATAGTGTGTAGACGTGACACCGTGACAAGGTGTACGTAGTAGCTGTAAGGGTTTAATAGTTATTTACAATTGAATAATTAAGTTTTGGTTAGAGGAGAATATATTATATGATATGAAATACCTTAATTACTTAACTAACCATGTTTTCTAAAGTTTAGATATTGATCAATATATGGTTAAAGTTCTCCTATATGTACCTCCATTTTCTTCAAATCTAACTCTAGTGCTGTCTTCATGTTGTTCTCCCATGCTTCAATAGAGCAAAGTTCTTTGTAAGCCCTGTTTCGTCATTTGATATTTATTCCAAGAACAAAATGTAAATAATAGTTAACGTGAATACCAAAAACAAATTTCAAATTATATGGACTATATATAGTGATGTAAAATTTAAAAATGGTAGTCTCGCGTATAACACATGCAAAATCTATGTATCTGTATGTTTTGAATTTAATTTTTCACGTGAATATTTCTGTGAGATATTTGTTATTAATTTGAATGCAAAACAAACTTAATTTGATCTTAATGTTTCTAACCTCAATAATACTTTGATCTTAATGGTTCTTCTGATTATATATATTGGTAAATCTTACTTGGTTTGAGCTTTTGCCTTCTCGTTCTCTTCCCAAGCCTCTATCAACGCAAGTCTCTTGTCTTTCTCTATCTCAACAAGTTTTGCATCTACATACAGTATAAATTGAAAAAGCTTTATAATCTGAACGCAAAAATCCATTCATATATATTAACATATGTCAATCCAACTCCATATCGTTGAACACTACTATAATCGTAAATATTAATGAACAAGATGTAATTAAGTCAATAAATATACTTATTACACACAAACATACTTTGACTTGAAGCCAAAATGATAGCACTTTGTTCAGATTGTGAAGAATCTTTCTTGACTTGTTTATCTTGTCCCATGTTAGGGTTTCTTCTTTCTCTTCTTCCTCTGTACTTTTGTGAGATTTTTACAGAGATTTAATAAAATTGAAAACTATTATGTAAGAATTATAATATTTAGGACACCTAAAAAAAGAGAAGATAGATATATTAACTTGCACTTACCTTTTGATGTCTTCGAGTTGAATTAGGTGTGGGAGTTTTATGCTCAAATCCCATCAATATATATACACATGCCCAATATATTACATTACATACATATAATATAATATGCATATATCATCGACATTTTTCACTCCAAGAAATCAAATTAACTGTTTGGGTTATGGTAGGTGAACGAAAAAATAAAATCCGATTAATCAATGTATTCACAAAAAGGTACTTAAAGGAAGCTCCAAGTATTGAGTTAATGACTTAATTAGTATGTTCTCAAGTGTTGAGTCTAAAGGAATCTAAGCGTTGTATACAAATTCGATTAAGATCCTGAGACAATATTTGACGTGTATGCAAGGACGTATGTTATACTACAATGTCTAACACGTACGCTGTGGTGTTACAATCTATATGTGTATATTAATAATTAATAATTGATCATAATTTTAATTTTTAGTTTCGCTATCTAGACTAAGACGGACTGGACTATTGATTTTTTTCTTTGAAGTAAGAAAAGTTTGAGAAAATTAAAGGTAAACTAGTATATGTAAGAAAGATCAACGTGGTGATCATTTATATTAATTATGCTAAGTGTTATTAACTAACCATCCAATAACATTCAGAAGGCCGAAAGTTTTACCAAAAATCACATCGAAGAATCAAATTCTATATTCTTACCTTACGATAAATAATCGAAAATGAAATTCCCATAATTTTTAATAATTTTTCATAGTATTGTAGTCCATGGAATAAAGTAAATTAGGTATACTTATCAATCAAAACTTTTTTTTTGATAAGTTTATCAACCAAACCTTAAATGTTTATGTAATAGTATATATGACTTCGGCTTGAATATCTTAGTAGTCTGAAACAAATGTCCAAAACCAACTTCTCGACGTTATAAAAGTTTGCGTTGCACACAAAGACATGTGACATGTCGATAAGTGTTGATACAAATAGCTTATGCGTTATATGCACAGAATGAAAACACACCAACGACAATAATATAGAATCATAGCTAGAATAATCAGTAATTAGCACGAGTACAATAATATGAAAAAGAATCAAGAATATATCGTTTTGGAAATTATTGGGTTATCTTCATAAAATAAAATAATTTTATACCAAAATTTGGAACCTACAACGTCCCCTAATATTTTTCCTAGTTGTTTCCTCTCGTGTATATATATATGCACTATAAAGATTTTCTTCTCTAAACTGTAAACTGCTGATTTTACTTTCCATAAATAACTCCACAAAAAAACTTCTTTTCTTTTTTCAAAACTGTCAACACTACGATTAAGAGTAATTTAGTTTTTATAGTGTTACCAATATATATGGACGTGTTTATATCTGAGGAGTATGTCATTCGCCGAAGAATGGAGAAAAAGACTATTGCTTCTATCGCCAGAAGAAAGTCGAAAATAAGCTCCGGTTCAGATACAAAGCCTGAACATGGAATTAAGACATCTCGGCGGCCCGATTCTCGATCAGAAAACGAATTTCGAGTCACCGGTGATGTACAAGAGAATTTTGTGTTTAATTTTCTTTCAGCGTAAAATAAATATAAGGGTTTGCTAGTAGATATAGTATTATAAACTTAAATGCCTATGAAATTGTAATGTGTGGATTTGTCGATTAAGATGATGTAGTTTTTAATTAGTAATATAATATAGGCTAATAGCACTTGACATAGCTTGGTACTTGTCAATATATATATTTAGATGAAATTGTGAAGTGTGGGCTACAGATATAGCCTCACATAGTCACATGAATAATTTTCCTTGTTGTAATTCCGCTATATATAAACGTGTTAGTTTTTTAAATCTCCTCCATTTCTGAAATCTCTTTGTTCTTTTCTTATAATATAACATATAACCGTCTCTGTTATGTGGTTTTCTTTATCAAATTATTAGACAAAAGTAAAAAAGTGTCCACGTTTCCTTCTTTTAGTTTCTTGATAGGAAATGATGAGATTACACATCTTTAGTTTTTCCAAGATGCGAAGATGCTGTGATAATGTTGAACATTATAAAACAAAAACTGTCAAAGCATAAAAGCAAAAAAAGAAAGAAAGAAAAAGACTCACTTTCATGTGATCAGCGAAGAGACTATATATGACAGCTAAACAAAATTTGATTATCCAGATAGTTCGGTTGATGGAAATCTCAATTCAATTTAAGTTATTATATACTATGAAATGTACATAATCTCTTCATATATGTTCTTTCTCTATCTATATATATATATATATATATATATATATATATATATTAAAAATATATAATGAGAAAATTATATGTACATTAATACGTTGATTGATCACATGACCTTATAAAGCGAAACGGTCTCTCTCTAGCTAGTACGATCACATGTTGAAAGGGAGACGAACATAAAAAGAAAAAATCATACGAGACTATAATTAATATTTATACCTATCTTATTTCTCAAGCTATCACCTAAAGATAAAAGAGTTGTCTTTTTTTTTTTTCTTTAATATTTGCTTTTCCCTTATAATCTTTTTTGTCCATGCATTTTATCTTATTATAGTCGGCAGATATTAATTATTAGCTATAGACTATACTTAATTAATACTAAAATTGTTCGGATTAAGACAGATTATAGCAAATTCATATAACTCCATAATCAAATGGATAATAATATGAGTCTGACTCTAGAAATTATGGATATCAAAATTTTATGATAATAATAAAAATTGAAAATGAATCAAATATCGAAAGACGAACAATCTCTGACCTCAAATTTTAACATTTTTCTTTTTTCATTCTCCTCGTTTTTTTTTTTTTTGAAACAGGCTTATTATGCAATATGCATTATTAATTGTTGGAAAGCACGCATGACACATGCATGCGTGATCACGTATGCAATAGCCAATATGCATTCACAGAAATAATAAATTATCACGTAATCATAAACCTAAAAAAGAGTCAAATGATAGTATATGATATGAGCAGGAGTACAAGTTTAGGTACGTTTTACAGAGATTATTTAGAAAATATGACTGTACATGTGTGTATATATACGCATCACTTTACATTGATCATGTTTTTAGTATACAAAACCAAAAAGGAAGATGATGATGGCGATTTTAAGGAGGATAAAGGGTATCTATTAGTTGATAATGAAAATTAGTGTTGAGATCATGACGACTAATTAGGTGTTTAGGACCATTCTTACGATATACTCCATATAATATGCAATTTATATGTATGTGTGTATTAATTAGTGTGCTCATTAAACATCTGCATCTTGGCGTAATAATAAAAAACACATCCACGTCTTTTTTGGTTCATACTTCTTAGTTGATTAATGTATCTCTCCAAATCTGTCAAATATAAACTGAGAGAACGGCTTAACTTTTTTTTTTTCTTTTTTTTGAGAAAATGCGATTTCTCATAAGAAATAACTCTAAATTGAATTATAATTTGGTCTATTTAATTCTATGAATAAAAGATCCATTAATTAATCGGAAGCTAGTTTGACTAATAAAATGGTGCAAGATGAATCATAAACATTTAGGTAATTAACAATCAGTAGCTCGTTGACACGAGTGATCTTATATATGCATAGCATATACAACACGTTAGCTACTTTTAAAACCTTAGTATTAGAAAGTTAAATTTATGATATTTTGTTACATTCCAAATATGTATTAGATAAAAACTCATATTTAATAATTTGTGTTCATAAAAATGGAGGTTTTGTGATTCATCGTGTGTGTTAATGCTTCTGGAATGTGACCCCATCACACATGTGCTTCTTGTTCTTTATATTGAGAGCCATAAACATTAATGTCTATGGTGTATTTAAAAAAAGAAGAAATTAGATCTCAAAGCTAAATTTAACTACTTTATATCATTATATATGCAAAGATGAACGATACAGCTATTATCATAATATAGTTTCTTGAAATAATTAATGGAAATGAAAGTAGAAAATATAATTTTTCTTCTAACACCAAAATAATTGTAAGAACTAAGAAGTCATGGACTTTGACTGCATACTTTTCGATCTGTAATGCTGTGGTACTAAATTCTTTCTTTTATTGCTTTCTGCAAAAGAACATGGAGTAAATGTTAATTAAAATTTATTTTTATTTTCTTAAAAGAACATATATGTTAGTATTAAATTATCTAATTTTCTAGGCAAATAAATTTTAAACATAAAAGAAAATATGACGTCAAAAAAATTGTGAACTAGGATGTCAGATTAAAGTGGTGTTTATACTTGTAGAAGTTAGGTTGGATGTTGCGACAGCTTACGTGACTTTATTTAACCTTGAAATAGAAATATTACTATGATATAAACAAACAGATTTTTGTTGGAAAATGTATTTTCTGGAGTAGCCTAAATACAATTATCTCTTCTAATCAATATATGAATGATCGATCTAATAATAAGGCTAAGAAAGAATAAAGGGGATGTCTGAGTTAGGCACGCATGAGTGGCACGTGTGTGTACAACAGATAAAGCAATGGTTAATTTTCAAAGCCAAGTAAAGCTCCTCCAGAACAACCACGGTGTCAAAGAACCCTACATTACTTTATTTATGTACCGTCAAAGAACCATTTTGCAATTACTCATTAAGTTCTTACTATATTTGTATACACAGCCAATACAACAAAGTAGGTATACATAATTACATACATTGGCAGTTAAGTTCTTTTAGAATGTAGCAACAAAAGAAAAGTTATTTGCGAATGGGTTTTGTTATATTTATATACGTCCATTTGAAATCACCCCGTACGTGATGCATCGGAGAAAAATGACAAATTAACTAGTTCTTCTACCAAACTGAAAATCAATTATTTTGTAATTTGTAATGAATTCAAAAACAGTTAATTAATATTATGTACATAATAACAGAAATGTTTGGTATATGATGGGGGTTGGACCTTTGGCGTATATGTTAGGCGGATATATACGTATTCAAGTCGTTTAGTTTTATTTTCAAAAACACTCGACCAAACCACCATTTTGTTACGAGACTACCCGATTTGGTTTTATATATGTGTGTTTTGCGTGTGATGTGCTCATTAGCTCATACATGTTATTTATACACACACATACTATATATATTGTACATACTTAAAAATGTAATGTGCATGCGTATATGTATACGTTACGCCTAAATTCTAACAAGAGATCTTAATAAAATTGGAATGCAAAAGGAAAAGCTATGAAATAAGAATAAGGTTACATAGATATAATATGTTAAATGTATGAGTATGATTTGTCCTATATGTTGTCATCGAGAAATCCTAACATCTGATACCTTAAACTCATTTTAAGAAACTATTCTACAATAATACAAGTTTGGTAATGGGATCAAATAATAGTAGTTTAATACATAGGATACCTTTTAAGAATCTCGATGGACCTACATATGAAAAAGAAAAAACAAAAACAAAGTGATGAATTTGTGTTTTTTTTTTTCCGCTTTATAATAGAAGCTTACAAATTATACAGCTTGCTACAAACATCAAACTAAAGATTATAAAACATGTAGTATTTATGTTAAAAAAAATTTATATATGTAATATTCATTTCCAAAGGTGGGGGGTCGTCTGTACAACACAGATTCATAACTCTCTGGGTGTTTGATGTCCCAGAACTTATGATGAATTTGCATGTTATATGTCCGAGAATGAAATTTCATGTTTAATAATTATGATTTCATGGCTTATTGAATCAAACAGATGGACATGGACCGGACGACGACATCATATCCCACCCACGTACATAAATTGAATCAAAGTAGATTTTGGTTTAATAAAAAAAAAAGGAGTGAGAAAGAATTTTGAAGAGCTATGTTATAATTATGATATTATTATTAACTAAGTAATATAGAACAATATGATGGCTAATCTAATAGGTTTTTGGCGTAATGTCAATCTATTTTGTATGAATAATATTCGTATTATACTGTTAACATCACAATTGTCGGTTTTGATCACTATATAATTATGATTGCATGGCTAAAAAAAATGTTATTTTGGGTAGATTTATCATATATAGATGATTGAATCAGTAAAATATAGAGATGTTTATTAGATGATATAACAACAATGTTTTAAGTTATTGCGGCAATATATAAAAAAAAGATACATAAAATAGTTTTTTACATCGTTGAGATTTGTTAAATTAATGTATACTCAAAAATGGCATCTAAGTTTCCACATATTTTTCTTTGATGTAAAGAATAAGGCCATTTACTGATTCGTCGAGAAATAACTTTTGCTACGCAATGTAGAGATTGTTTTGGTTAAAACATCATTTTCCCAATCTCAGCTATATATATTTGTAAGTAAAATGTTTAAAAGTATTAATTTACAAAATTATCCGATAAATAGAAATTGTATCAACGTCAAACATGACCGTTTTTGATACTTTTCGGAAAATGATTTTTATCTTTTTAGTTTATCGGGACCAAGCTTTGGTTAACACATTTATTGACTACAATGCCCATAAAAAGGTTCGAGTATTAGTAACTAAAGGAAGGACAGACATGTAATTTTCATTGCGTATCGATCACTGTTCCCTAATCCAAAAACAAAGTTTTTAATTATTAAGATCATGTTTCCAAATCTGTCGGTCTATTTTTTATAATATATTTGTATAAAAAATCTGACTTAATCTAGCTTTCATAATTTTATATAAATAGTCTATTTTTTTTTATTTCCTACAATACATACAGAACAGATTTTACTAGATAAAATCATTTTTTTTTTCCGTATTACTACAAATTAAAACTTATTAACGATAAATAAAAATAGTCTTGATCACAAACAATTTGCAATGTAGTATATTATGTTGCCAGCCCACACATTTTTCACGAAATTATTATATTGCACTGTTAATCTTTCCACTATAAAAAATTAATCAAGAACTCTCTGTTTTCCGATAAATTTTATCTTCTTTTTTAATCGAATCTTATTGACTGATGTACAATCTTAGTCAAATTAATGCTAGCAAAATATAGTATCTAATCTAACACTAATAAATGAATTATGTAAGTATCTTGTAATACGTCACAAAAACAAAAATTGAAACGTAAAGAGTTTCCTATACGATACAGAAAAATATTTAATTAAGTTGAAGGAAATGTAAGACTACTAAATTAATTACCAAAAACGTATTCGTACTTTAGATTTTTTTTTGTTGTTGTTGATACAACAATTGTTTATTAGTTCTCTCATCTCTCTTCTTTAGATCTTACTGTACTTTGCTTTTTTTCTTTTCTTTTGTCCCATTTATATAAAATCCACCGCTCCAGCTTAACGTTCGCGTCTTCTTCGCCTTTCTCTCTCTGAGTCGAACTCGCCAACTCGCCCGGAGGATCAGTTCTGTGATGATCGTTCTCTCTGCATTGTTGTCATGGCTAGCTAGTTCACGACGTTGAGTAACTCTGTTTTTTTTTCTTCTTTTCTCCGGCGATCAATCCCTATAAATAATACTCTGGAGGCGGAAGATGTTTAAGTCAGCGAGATGGAGAAACGAGAAGAACAGGATCAAAGTTGTTTTCAGATTGAAGTTTCATTCGACTCAGGTACTGTTGTAATGTAACTCCAGTTGTTGTTTTGTCTCTCTTCATCGATTCATTTTTTATATTTTTTTTTTTTATATTGGAGACTGTGCAAAATGAGGAATGGTAGGTAGGTAGGGTGGTGCGCACCGCACCGCTCTGCACGTCTCCCATTTGAGAGCCTTAATTTGTATTTTGCTTAGATTTGAAACTTACTGCAAAACTGAGAAACTATTACTAAAAATCAAGAAATCTCAATTTGGTATGTAACACATTGTTCATGTTTGAGTATATAATCATCTATCATTATTTTTGATTAGTGGTTTCTTGAAATGTTTTTTTTGTTCTTCTTCTTTTGTTTGGTGATTTGTATTTTTTAATTTTACGTAGGCGTCACAGTTCAATACAGAGGGATTGGTACTGTCTATAGTTCCGGGAGATGTTGGTAAACCGACGGCGAGATCAGAGAAAGCTATAGTGAAAGATGGACATTGCAGGTGGGAAATCCCGGTTTACGAGACTGTGAAGTTTCTCAAAGATGCTAAAACTGGGAAAGTTAATCAGAGAATTTATCATCTCATTGTATCATCAACCACCGCGGTGAGAGTCAATCAATAGAGATTTTCTTGATTCCAAGATTTGGTTGTTACTTATGCTTTTTTTTGTTGTGGGTGTGCAGGGATCTACAAGAGGTGGTTTGGTTGGAGAAACGTCAATTGATTTTGCTGATTATGTTGATGCGACTAAGACTTGCAATGTTTCTCTACCATTACACAACTCGAACTCTAAAAAAGCTATATTGCATGTTAGTTTCTTCTTTTCTCTTCTCTCTTCTTTTCGTCTTTTTACTCTTTAATGCCTTTGTCTTGACCTCTTGACAGAGATATTAAGACACTATTTTCATCTTAAAAGCTCTTAAGAGATCTCATCTTTTTTTTTTTGTCCTTTTTCTTTTTAGAGTTTTGTAACCTTCGAGTCTTAATGCTCTTCTGATTTTTTTTTAGGTATCTATACAAAGGCAATTACAATTTGATGATCCTCAAAGGTGCATAAAACTAGACTCCTCATCTACTGGTTTTTACTTATTGTTTTGGAATTTTTAATGGAAGTGGCTTCTATGTTTTTGAGTTGCTGCAGAGATGTGGATGAATGTGAGACTCTAGGGAAAATGTCACAGGGTCAAGATTTGAAGTCACATTTGAGCACTGGTGATGCAGATCTTGAAACTTGTAAAAGCGATTCACATGAGGTATTTAGATTATTATAGATGCTTAAAAGAACAATGTGACTGGTGTAATGCAAGAGAGTTTGAATTTTCTATTAACATCTACTGTCTTTGGTTTTGTAGGAAGGTACTTTTGGTAAAGCTGCTCGGTTTGCGGAACTGAGACGAAGAGCATCAATTGAATCTGATAGTACAATGTCAAGCACTGGAAGTGTCATTGAGCCAAATACTCCTGAAGAAGTTGCTAAGCCTTTGAGACATCCCACTAAGCATCTACTTCATTCAGCTAAAATTCTGTTTGAAGAGCCTCGTGTATCAGAATCCGAGTGGTCAGGAAGTTCTGATCATGGTGGTATCAGCACTGATGACTCAACCAATAGTTCTAATGATACAACCGCGAGGGACACCACGAGAAACTCTTCGGATGAGGATGAAACAGAGAAGCTTAAAAGCGAGGTTGCTGGTTTGACGAGGCAAGCAGATCTTTCTGAGATGGAACTGCAAAGCCTACGGAAACAAATTGTTAAAGAGACTAAAAGAAGTCAAGATCTCCTCAGGGAAGTGAATAGCTTGAAGCAGGAGAGAGATACGTTAAAACAAGATTGCGAGAGACATAAAGTATCTGACAAGCATCAAGGAGAAACTAATATGAGGAGGAACAGGTTGCAGTTTGAAGGAAGAGATCCATGGATTCTTTTGGAGGAAACAAGAGAGGAACTTGACTATGAGAAAGATCGAAATTTCAATCTCCGGTTACAGCTCCAGAAGACGCAAGAATCAAACTCAGAGTTGATTCTTGCTGTTCAAGATCTTGAAGAAATGCTTGAGGAGAAGAGTAAGGAAGTGAGAACCTCTGATGAGATTGAAGAATCAATGAGAAGTGAGGCAGAGGAAGATGAGGATGGAAAGGCACTTGAGGACCTCGTAAAGAAACATGTGGACGCTAAAGATACACACGTCTTGGAGCAGAAGATCACTGATCTGTATAATGAGATTGAGATCTATAAACGTGATAAAGATGAGCTTGAGATACAGATGGAACAGCTTGCTTTGGACTATGAGATACTGAAACAGGAAAATCATGATATCTCATACAAGCTAGAGCAGAGCCAACTTCAAGAACAGTTAAAGATGCAATACGAATGTTCATCTTCACTTGTGGATGTGACAGAGCTTGAGAACCAAGTGGAGAGTCTTGAAACTGAGCTGAAGAAACAATCCGAAGAGTTTTCGGAGTCTTTGTGCCGGATTAAAGAACTTGAAACACAAATGAAGACTTTGGAAGAAGAGATGGTGAAACAAGCTCAGGTGTTTGAGGCAGACATTGATGCTGTTACGCGAGGTAAAGTGGAGCAAGAGCAAAGAGCTATCCAAGCTGAAGAAACTTTAAGGAAGACGAGGTGGAAAAATGCTAGTGTTGCTGGAAAACTCCAAGATGAATTCAAGAGACTCGCTGAGCAGATGGATTCGATGTTTACATCAAATGAGAAAATGGCTATGAAGGCGATGACAGAAGCTAACGAGTTACGAATGCAGAAACGTCAACTAGAAGAAATGATCAAGAACGCTAACGATGAGCTCCGAGCAAACCAAGCTGAGTACGAGGCAAAGCTCTATGAGCTTTCTGAAAAGCTGAGTTTCAAAACAAGTCAGATGGAGGAAATGTTAGAGAATCTTGATGAGAAATCTAATGATATAGAGAAACAGAAGAGGCATGAAGAGGATGTTACTGCAAACTTAAACCAAGAGATCACAATGCTGAAGGAGGAGATTGAGAACCTGAAGAAGGACAAAGATAGCCTCGTGTTACAGGCAGAGCACCTGAGAGATGAACTGGAAAAGACGAGTGAATCGGTTATGGAAGCCGAGGCTTCAGTACATAGAGAGAAAATGAAGAAGGTTGAAGTAGAGAGCAAGATCTCACTAATGAGGAAAGAGTCAGAGTCTCTAGCAGAGGAGTTGGAAGCGGTGAAGCTTGTCAAGGATGAAAAGGAGACATCAATTTTACTCTTACAAACAGAGCTAGAAACCGTAAGAGCTCAGTGCAATGATCTAAAACATTCTTTATCAGAGAATGACGTGGAGATGGAGAAGCACAAGAAGCAAGTGGCACAAGTGAAAACTGAGTTGAAGAAGAAAGAAGAAGCAATGGCTAATCTCGAGAAGAAGCTGAAAGAAAGCAGAACCGCGATTAACAACTTAACGAAAACTGCGCAGAGAAGCAACAACAACATTAAAGGAAGTCCAGTAGGATCTACTAAAGAAGTTGCGGTTATGAAAGATAAAATAAAACTTCTTGAGGTATATATATATATATAATATATGCATCTAAAATATTTGGTATTCGTTTCAGTATTGATATCTTCACGTCGATATGATAAGCTTTTGATGAACTTGTGATCCAGGGGNCAAGATCTCACTAATGAGGAAAGAGTCAGAGTCTCTAGCAGAGGAGTTGGAAGCGGTGAAGCTTGTCAAGGATGAAAAGGAGACATCAATTTTACTCTTACAAACAGAGCTAGAAACCGTAAGAGCTCAGTGCAATGATCTAAAACATTCTTTATCAGAGAATGACGTGGAGATGGAGAAGCACAAGAAGCAAGTGGCACAAGTGAAAACTGAGTTGAAGAAGAAAGAAGAAGCAATGGCTAATCTCGAGAAGAAGCTGAAAGAAAGCAGAACCGCGATTAACAACTTAACGAAAACTGCGCAGAGAAGCAACAACAACATTAAAGGAAGTCCAGTAGGATCTACTAAAGAAGTTGCGGTTATGAAAGATAAAATAAAACTTCTTGAGGTATATATATATATATAATATATGCATCTAAAATATTTGGTATTCGTTTCAGTATTGATATCTTCACGTCGATATGATAAGCTTTTGATGAACTTGTGATCCAGGGGCAAATCAAACTGAAGGAAACTGCTCTTGAATCTTCATCAAATATGTTCATCGAAAAGGAAAAGAGTCTGAAGAACAGAATCAAGGAACTAGAAACTAAGCTCGACCAACTCGATCAAAGTAGCCAAGAGGTTGTTAAAGTAGAAACAGCATTTTCATGCAAACCAAACAACATTGAACATTAGAAAATTTAACTCGTTACCTTTGATGAAACAGATGAGTGACAAGGAGCCTTTAAATGGTCAAGAAAACGAAGATATCCGAGTTCTTGTAGCGGAGATGGAGTCTTTGCGAGAGAGTAATGGATCAATGGAGTTGGAGCTGAAGGAGATGCGAGAGAGATATTCAGAGATAAGTCTACGATTTGCTGAAGTCGAAGGTGAGAGACAACAGCTTGTAATGACAGTACGTAATCTTAAAAACGCTAAGAGGAGCTAAACCGGTTTAAAATCAGAAACCGGTTCTCATATATTTGATGATTTCACAATCAGTTACATAATTTGTTTCTGTAATATAAACTTTGAAAAAAAAAAACTTGAGATGTAAATTACTTTGTTTTTTTTTCAAGTAACCTGCATACTTTGTTTGCTGCTTGACTTCATGGCAAGGGACAAGGGTTGCGTCCCAAATGTGGTAACATTACATATAATACTCTCCTTATAGGAGTTTGCAGTCTAAGAGGGTATACTATGTGATGGAACTCTACTGTGAGATGGCTCATAACGGAATAGTTGGCGACCACATTCGCTTATACAACAACACTCTTATCCATGGTTATTGTCAAGTGGGCAAATTTGACGTCGCTCAAAAGATTAAGGTGAGAAAGTCTCATTTTCTGTGTGTTATCAGTTATGATAACGTAGCAGCAAACATTCAGAATTAAACAGAGAAAGAGTCATACCAGCTTTTAGGTTTAATCCATTGTTATGAGATGAGTTTGGTTTTGACACCTAAAGCTCTCTTGTAACTTCCTACGGCTACTTCAGTGGACCATATATGCTGAAGCTTAGTTGTTTGTATTTGACATTCAGGTCTTGTTCTTCTTATGTCTTGGTTGAGTTAATCTCATCTGTTTATGTTCAGAAACAGTTGTAGTATCCAAAGCACATCAGAACTATAACATAAGAACTGTGTAGTATTTATTTTGGTTGAGTCATGACAAGTCTGACATCTTCTGAAATTTACAAAGCAAAGCAACATGTATATTCACCTCACAGATGCTCTACCACTCCTCTTCTCTTGAGGAATAAACTGCTTTAAGAAAGCATATCGAGGAAGCTTTTGTCCAATCTCCCATCATGTAACATATTTGTGAGTTCCTAACTCCTCCTCGGGTCGTTCCCAATGTTTGGCACTTTCCATACTTCGTGGGTGCAACATCAACAGGTCGAAGCATCTCCAACAAACCCGCAACTCCTCATTTCTTTGATGAGTTCTGCTGATGCTGCTTTGTCACCATCTCTTAGATGTGCCCTGATCAGCGTATTATAGGTACCACTGTTTGGGAGAATCCCATCTTCTTTCATTTTTCTGAACAAGGCATCTGCTTCTTGCATTAAGCTTTTCCTACATAATCCTGAGATCATTGTTGTGTAGGTTACAACATTAGGCTTCAATCCTTTAAGGCTGAGGCTACAAAATAAATCCCATGCTTCTCCCACCTTCCCAGCCTTGCACATCCCATCAATCACAGTAGTATATATAAAAATATCAATTTCCATTTCACTCTTTTGGAGATCCTGGAATATGACCAATGCTGTCTCTAGCTTCCCGTTATTGCAAAGCCCATCTAATAAGATGTTGTACGTCATAAGACTGGCAGGCACACGATCAGAAACCATCTGTTTGAATACCATTTGGGCATATTCACAGTTGCCATCATGAAAAAACCCTTGGATAAGTGTGTTGTAAGTGAAGGTGTCTCCAACCAATCCTTTTCCAGTCATCTGGCGGAAGAGTTCCATACCTTCATCTAACTTTTTACACTTGCAAAATCCCTTTATAAGAGTATTATATGTCACTACGTTTGGTAGACAATCTTTGCTAACCATGAACTCAAACATATGCTTAGCCTTGTCTAGGAGATCGTGCATACAAAACCCATTGATCAATGAATTGTAAGTGAAAATATCAGGATCTAGGGACCTTTTGATCATCTCCTCATACAATTTCTCGGCCTCTAAAAGCTTCCCCTCTTTCGCAAACGCATCGATCAATGCATTGAAAGAAACTACATTGGGAGAAATTGTCCTCTCAATCATATCACGGAGTAAACCAGAGGCATCAGTCCATCTTCCGTAATTACAAAGGCAACTTATGAGGGAGCTGTAGGTAAAAACATCTGGTTTGATTCCTTTGGTCTCCATTTCATTGAATAAGTCAATAGCATCATCCATTTGTCTGTGCTTGCAAAGTCCATCAATGACTGTGTTGTAGATTACAACACCAGCCTCTATTTTTCCTTTCTCCATCTTGTTGAGCAAATTTAAAGCCAAATCAATATCACCTCTCTTACATAGTCCATTGACTACCACACCGTATGTCACTAGGTCCGGTTGACAGCGTTTTAAAGCCATCCGGTCAACTAAAGCCACAGCTTCGGAAGCTTTGTTGTGGAGAAAAAGTCCATGGATTAGAGTGTTAAATGTCACCGTATTAGGTTGATATCCCATGTCCACCATCTGATCAACCAAAGCTACGGCATCAGAAATCATCTTGCTGTGACAGAAACCATTGACAAGAGAAGAAAACGTGACAACATCGGGCTCATAGCCGAGTTTCATCATCTTCCCCAAAATAGCTAAAGCAAGAGAGAGCTGAGAGCGGCGGCAGAAACAGTTTATGAGAATATTGTATGTATAGAGATCATGTGCAATTCCCAAATTCTGCATCTGCTCACCAAGAGAGATGGCAACATCAAACCTCTTCATCTTAGCAATAGCACTCAAGAGTTTACAGAACTCAATGATTGAAGGGCGTGGACGAGACTGTACCATAACACTGAACAAACCAACAGCATCGTGTAACTTTAAATCGCTCAGCCTATTTCTACTCAACATCTCTCTGTAATCATAACAAGTAGCAGCAAAAGATCGTTCCAAACAACGGAAACCGCAAAGAGCAGTTCCAGGAGGAGTACCTTTAACCAGAGTATGCCGATGAAGATATCTCCTGCCTGTAATCACAACTGATCTTCTCATCATCTTCGATTGCTTCAAAAATGGCTTCTCTCCTCGTAATGAGACGATCCACTAGTGGGAGAGAGAGAGAGAGAGAGTGAAGAGATCAAAACAGCAAAATCGCAGAATCAAATAAACCCTACAGTCGAGTGCAGTCGGTTCGGTTCAATGCCGATTCGGTTACAAATGGTTTTCTTAAACCGGTCATTGCTCTTTAAAATTCTTCATTTCATTTAAAACGTAAATCTAATTCATCCGAACCGGTCAAGAAACCAATCAAATTGAACCGGTTGACAAGCCAATCAAATTGAACCGATCGTACTGTTCTTCTTGTGCCAGTCTAATTGAAACACACACTTTGAGAGAGTAACAAAATTCAGGCGAACACACAAAAAAAAAAAAAAATGTTGGCTAGGGTTTTCAGATCTGAATCATCATCCTCCTCTGTTGGTGCTTCCGCTAGATTGATAAGCAGCAGCAGCACGAGATTCATCCATCGTCGCGTCGCTCATAAAGGTACGGTTTCATCAAAGCGTATACCTTTCGAAGGAGAGAGTTTGAGATTAGGAACTGTTTCTCATTATATCGAAACCTTAGATAATGCGATTGAATTGTTCGATGATATGGTTCGATCTCGTTCCTTCTATTCGGCTGTTGATTTCAATAAACTTATGTGTGTCATCGTCAGAATGAATCGTCCCGATGTTGTGATTTCTCTCTATCAGAAGATGGAACTGTTGTTACCTGATGATCTCTCAGTTGATATCTACAGCTTCAATATTCTGATTAAATGTTTCTGCAGCTGTCATGAATTGTATTTTGCTTTGTCCACTTTGGGGAAGATCAGTAAACTTGGTTTTCATCCTGATGTTGTTACGTTTAACACGCTGATTCATGGGTTATGTCTCCAAGATCAGATTTCTGAAGCCTTGGCTTTGCTTGATCGAATGGTGGAAGAAGGTCATCAACCTAACCGGATAACTTACGGAACTATTGTTAATGGAATGTGTAAGATGGGTGACACTGACTCTGCCTTGAATCTGCTTACGAATATGGAGGAAAGCCACATCACACCCCATACTGCTATCTATAACTCCATCATTGATCGTCTTTGCAAAGACGGGCGGTACAGCGATGCTCAGAATCTTTTCACTGAAATGCAGGAGAAAAGGATTTTTCCCAATGTGATTACTTACAGTTGTATGATACATTGTTGTTGTCTCTCGGGTAGATGGAGTGATGCTGAGGGACTTCTCCGTGATATGATTGAAAAGCGAATCAATCCTAACGTTTTCACTTTCAATACTTTGGTTTATGCGTTTGTCAACGAAGGGAAGTTCTCTGAGGCTCAAGAGTTATACGAGGAGATGCTCCTTAGGGATATAACTCCTAATGCAGTTACCTATAGTTCAATCATCAGTGGGCTTTGCAAACGTAACCGTCTAGATGATGCCAAGCGCATGTTTGATTTGATGGAAACCAAGGGCTGCTCTCCGGACGTAGTCACTTTCACTACTCTCATAGACGGATGCTGTAGGGCTAAGAGGGTAGATGACGGAGTGGAACTTCTCCGTGAGATGTCTAGAAGAGGAGTAGTTCCTGATATATTTACTTATAGCACTCTTATTCACGGGTTCTGTCAGTTGGGCGACCTTAATGCTGCTCAAGACCTTCTCAGTGAAATGATTTCTCGTGGTTTGCGCCCTAATGTCGTAACTCATAGCATTGTGTTGCATGGTTTTTGTGTTAATGGTAAGCCTGAAAAGGCGTGGAAATTATTTAAGGCCATGCAAAAGAGTAATATGGTCCTTGATATTCGTGCTTATAACATCATGATCCATGGAATGTGCAAGGCTAGTAAGGTGGACGAAGCATGGCATTTATTCACTAGTCTCCCCCTCAGTGGTTTGCAACCTGATGTTCAAACTTACAGTATATTGATCAGCGCATATGCCAAAGAAGGGAACTTTTCAAGGGCTGAATATTTTTACTTGGAGATGCTCAGAAAAGGTGTAGTCCCCAATACTGTTACCTATACATCAATGGTTGATGGACTCTGCAAACAGAACCGCCTAGATGAGGCCAAAGAGATGTTTGATTCAATGGCTGACAAGAGGTGCTCCCCCAACGTAGTGACCTTTACCACACTCATTAATGGCTATTGTAAGGCTGAAAAGGTTTACGATGGGATGGAGCTAGCCTGCGAGATGTACCAAAGAGGAATAGTTGGTGATTCAGTTACTTACCGCACTTTGATTGATGGGTTTTATCGAGTGGGTGATTTTAATGGCGCCCTAGACATTGTCGAGGAGATGATCACCAGTGGTGTTTGTCCTGATACCAATACGTTTTACAACATGCTGGTCGGTTTATGTAGTAAGGAGGCACAAAATGCATTGGCAATATTTGAGGATCTGTGGAAGAGTGTGGTATGTCCTCCACTCAATTTTTTCCAGTTTATTTTTGGCTGCAGCATCGGAGGAAGTTTGCTATTGAATGTCGAAGTCAGATTTAAGATTCAAACTCCAGATTTATCCTCTGACCGGTTTGGTGTGTTTGCTTTGCAGGATCATCAATTGGAGGCTGCATGATAGAATAGAAGACTATTCACATTTTTGTCTCTAGCAGCAGAGCTTCCATGCCAATATTCTAATTTGATTTCTTTGCTGCTACGCGTGCTGCATATAAATGCAGGTTTTTGTAGATTCTGTTTATGATGAGTTCAATTTTGGAAACGTGAATATTCTTTTGACGACTACTCTTTTCATGCTCATTGAGCTATTTCGGTACTCTCAGTCTGGAACTTGAGTTGTCAAAGTGGCTTCATCATGCAATGCTGAAGAAGCTTGTACCTTACCTTCTCTATGAAATTCAGGTTATGTTCTTCCCCTTATGTCTTAATTTTTGTACCATATTCAAGCTAAAAGTTTGACTATTGTACACCATTTTATGGATCTTAGTATCTTACCTTAATTGGTTCTGCTGTTGTTGACTCATTGGGTTGCTCTGTATTTTTGTGGATATGTATTTGGAGTGATTATTGTGTACCCAGTGCACTCTGTAAATTTGTAATGTCTATAGTCTAACATTATATCACCCTTAGTGCCTTCAATTTTTTGAAATGACCGCTTCTCTTCGTGTTTCATGTGGACAGAAATGCTCCATAGGATCTTGATGAGAAATCCAAGGATCTGTTGCAAGAACCAGAAGTGATTTCAGATATCATGAGCAATGGTCTAAGCTAATGGATTGAGAGATTTGAGAGCCCATATATACCATTGGCCAACCGTTATAGTTTCAGAACTGGAGGAGATGTATTCATTCGTCCCGAGACATTGCATAGACCGGAAGTGCCATAGCCACCACGGACTTCAACAAGAACCCCCAAAATGAGCTAAACATTTCATATTAGAGTTTTCGACACATTTCTGATTTCGTACCTTTTTGATGTACTTCATAAAATATGTTATTGGCTTTTTACACCCCCACATATAATTGTTATTTTTGTATAATTTAGAGGAAAAAAACATTATTTAAAAGGTAAGCTCTGTAAAACTTTCAAATCTTCTCATTGTTATAAATTTCAACACCGGGTTGCATCAAAAAGTTAGTTCGGTTTCCGGTTCAATAATTAAGTGCTTAACCTTAAGTAAACCGGTTTTCAAATGTGTCCGACTCTCTGTTTAGGGTTTAAGGGTTTTGCAATAACTCTGTAGTTTAAAAGACTGAGAAAGGACTCGGAGCCCTATCAGCTCAAGCGATGCAGAGATCTATCATGAATGCGTCGACGATGAGGAGATTTGTTCATGTTCCAGGTAATTTTGTAACTGCTCCTCCTCCTTCATTGATTCTTTGTTGCTGGAGACGAGCTTTCTCTAGTGCAAGTGATGATGATTACAGAGAGATATTGAGAAATGGGCTTCGTGATATCAACTTAGACGATGCTATTGGTGTGTTCGATAAAATGGTCAAGCTTCGTCCTTTCCCTAAGATTTCTGAGTTCAGTAAACTTTTGAGTGCCATTGCCAAAATGAATAAGTTTGATGTTGTCATCTCTTTGGGGGGAGAAGATGCAAAAGCTGGGAATATCTCATAATCACTATACTTACAGTATTTTCGTAGACTGTTTCTGCCGCTCCTCTCAACTCTCTCCTGCTTTAGCTATTCTTGGGAAGATTATCAAACTCGGTCATGAGCCTAGTGTACTCACGCTTTCTTCTCTGGTCAATGGTTTCAATGCATCCATCGATGCGTTTGTGAAAGAGGGGAAGCTTCTAGAAGCTGAAAAGTTGTACAAAGAGATGATCCATAGGTCTATAGATCCTGATACTGCCACTTACAATTCATTGATCAATGGGTTTTGCATGCACGATCGCCTAAACAAGGCCAAGCAAATGTTCGCTTTGATGATTAGCAAAGGTTGTTTCCCAAACGTAGTGACATATAATACTCTCATTAAGGGATTTTGTAAGTCTAAGAGGGTAGAGGAGGGAATGAAACTCTTGGGCGATATGTCTCAAAGAGGATTGATGGGTAACACCGTTACTTACAACACACTTATCCAAGGGTTTATTCAAGCTGGCAACATCGATCATGCCCAAGAAGTTTTTGAAGTAATGGGTTCTAGTGGTGTGCCTCCCAATATTTTGACCTACAACATTTTGCTAGATGGATTTTGTGGGAAAGGTGTAAAGCAGGAAGCAGATGCTCTGTTTAGAAAAATGAAAGAAGATGGGACTCTCCCAAATGACTCTACATATAATACGCTGATCCGGGCACATCTTCGAGATGGTGACACAGCCACATCAGCAGAACTCATCAAAGAAATGAGGAGTTGCGGGTTTGCTGGAGATGCTTCAACCTTTGGCTTGGTCACTAGTATGTTACATGATGGGAGATTGGACAAACGCTTTTTGGACATGCTTTCTTAAACAGTTCAATCATCCTCAGAGAGAAGTTGTGTGGTAAATTAACACTTTTTTTTGCTAGTCTAATGACAACTTTTTATCCTCTGCATATACTTTTATGTTCCTGCCTTGTCTATGTTTCATGAATTTGACGATCTAAATATTGTCCATGTAGGTTTCAGACAAGAGTTGATCCACACTTGTTAACGCAAGAAGATCAGTAACTAGAACTCAAAGAAGCCCCCTTCAAGAAGATTTCAGATTTTTAAAGATGTGTATGCCACCTCTCTTTGTCCATATATATGTCTCAGGGATACGATCTCAATTTCAAATGACATGATGATGAAAATTTGAGGTGTGAAGACTTCATTGCGGCTATGGGTGATGCATACATTTTCTTATGAGAATTACTGTTTTCATGCTTCTGAGGACATAGAGTAGTTTAAGTAATCCCAAGCTGTCAAAAAGTGGTTTTGTCTGCAATGCTGTAGCTTGTACGTTCTCTTTGAAATTCTATGTTATGTTTCTTCTTGTGTCTAATCTTTGTGCCATATTCGAGTTACAAGATTAATTACTGACTTAATGCCTTGCCATTATTGTTTGACCTTTATTGGTTTTACGCTGTTGACACATTGGAGTGCTCTCTATTAGTAATTTAACCACACCCTGCTTCATACACTTCATACACTTATTTATATTAAGAGTAGACTATATATAGAACATGTTATATAGTAATAAGCGCAAGCGAAAACAACAACCTCGAAGAGAAAGTAAAGTGCTTTAGTATGCACCACATCTCTGATTATTTAGAGAAGGTAAGACAAGAAATTTTTTAAATAAAAAAAAAAGAAAAGAAGAGAATACATACTGAAGCCAATCAAATTGCTTTGTCGATTAAGACACCATTCCATACCATTCAATTTGTATGTTCAGATTGATCTCGACGGTCACTTCTTGACGGAGTTTTACCCTTCTTTCCCCTTGAAATCTTCGAAGGTACCTTCATCGAAGGCTTCTCCACATCACCCGAGATGTCAAGATGAACACCAGGATCATGAGTCTCGTACTTGGCCCCTATCATAATCGAATTGTTCACAGCTTGGAAATTGCTATTCACATAAGTGCTCAAAAAATCAAGCTCTTGTTGATCTCCATTCTTATGGCCGTCTGCATGATTGTTGTCAAGCTCGGTCTTCATGGTGGCTCCAAGGTTTGATCCAGAAAGCGTGATGACTCTAATACCATCCTCCTCTTCTTCGTACTGGCTCGTTCCTGCATGTGCCTTGTCTCTTCCTCCTCCTCCCATGTGGGTTAACGAAGAGATCATGTTCTTTAGGTCGTGTTCGAAATGTTGTTGTCGCCTGTGCTTCTCTGTTTCACCACCACCTCTTGACTCGTTTAGCTTCATTCTTTTTTTTTTTTTATCAACGGAAGCAAGCAAGAGAGGAGATGACAAAGGCAAAGCAATCCAACTAATGCATATATAAAAGCTAGGAATGTGGTTTATATATACATTTTTTAATGGGAATAAATGATGCCTTGTGTTGCAATTAAAGAATTGGATTTTGTCTGTTATTAAAGTTATAGAATGACTTTTCATTGAGTTCAAGAATATGATTTTTTTTTAAAAGAAAATTTGCTAATTGTCAAAAATGTTAATTATTTATGTGTTGAAAATTGATTTATTTTTTTTGTCCAGAAAAAATTATTATTCAAGTTTTTTTTTATAACAGAGTCTCTCAAAGAAATTATTAATAATTGAAAAATGTTAGCAGCTTAGCCGGGATAAACCAGCTTGGCAATAAAAATTAAACCGGAACTCTACCACCGGTTAATCAATTTCTCTTTGCTCTGGGTTTGATGAGTCGTCGTCGTCGTCGTCTATTATAGGGTTTTTGGAATTTGCAGAGCTCCTCAAATCAGCTGAAGCTGAATCGGAGACGATGAAAAGATTGATTTCGTGGGCATTTGAATCGACGGCGAAGAGATTCGTTCATTGGAATCTTCAGGGGAAAGGTAATCCTAGAATCGCTCCTTCTTCCTTTAATCTTTGCTGCGGACGACGAGCTTTTGCTAGTGGGAGTGGTGATTACAGAGAGATATTGAGAAATGGGCTGAGTGATTTAAAGCTAGACGATGCTGTTGGGTTGTTCGGTGACATGGTCAAGTCTCGTCCCTTTCCTTCAATCATTGAATTCAATAAACTGTTGAGTACAATTGCAAAGATGAACAAGTTTGATGTTGTCATCTCCTTGGGGGAGAAGATGCAGAATCTGGGAATTTCACATGATCTCTATACTTACAATATTCTCATAAACTGTTTCTGCCGGCGGTCTCAGCTCTCTCTTGCTTTAGCTATTCTGGGAAAGATGATGAAACTTGGTCATGATCCCGATATAGTCACACTTAACTCGCTGCTCAATGGTTTCTGTCACGGGAATAGGATTACACACGCTGTATCTTTGGTTGGTCAAATGGTGGAAATGGGATTTCAACCAGATACCGTCACATTTAACACTCTGATTCATGGGTTTTTTCTCCGCAACAAAGCTTCCGAAGCGGTGGCTTTAGTTGACCAAATGGTTGTAAAAGGTTGTCAACCAACTCTTGTTACTTATGGTGTGGTAGTCAATGGATTATGTAAGAGAGGTGACATTGATTTGGCTTTAAATCTTCTCAGGAAGATGGAACAAGGTAAAATAGAAGCTGATGTTGTAATCTACAGCACAGTCATTGATAGTCTTTGCAAATATAAACATTTGGACGATGCTCTCAACCTGTTCAACGAAATGGAGAAGAAAGGAATTAGAGCCAATGTTGTTACCTACAACTCCCTCATAAGCTGCCTTTGTAATTACGGAAGTTGGAATGATGCCTCTCAACTACTTAGAGATATGATTGACAGGAAAATCAACCCCGATGTAGTTACGTTCAATGCATTGATCGATGCATTTGTGAAGGAGGGGAAGCTTCTAGAGGCTGAGAAATTGTACGAGGAGATGATCAAAAGGTCTATAGATCCTAGTATTGTCACGTTCAATTCATTGATCAACGGGTTTTGCATGCAC
The DNA here is from genome assembly GCF_000633955.1 of Camelina sativa. Taxonomy (NCBI): domain Eukaryota; kingdom Viridiplantae; phylum Streptophyta; class Magnoliopsida; order Brassicales; family Brassicaceae; genus Camelina; species Camelina sativa. The sequence continues at coordinate 37,387,184 of NC_025693.1, forward strand.
GATCGTCTTAACGAGGCCAAGCAGATGTTTTCTTTGATGGTTAGCAAGGATTGCCTCCCAAACGTAGTGACATATAATACTCTTATAAATGGATTTTGCAAGTGTAAAAGGGTAAAGGATGGTATGCAACTCTTCCGCGAGATGTCTCAAATGGGATTGGTTGGCAACACAATCACTTACAACACACTTATCCAAGGGTTTTTTCAAGCTGGCGACTGTGATTATGCCCAAATGGTATTCAAACAGATGGTTTCTGATCGTGTGCCTGCCAGTCTTATGACGTACAACATCTTATTAGATGGGCTTTGTAATTACGGGAAGCTAGAGACAGCATTGGTCATATTCAAGGACATGCAAAAGAGTGAAATGGAACTTAATATCATTACATATACTACTATGATTGATGGGATGTGCAAGGCTGGGAAGGTGGGAGAAGCATGGGATTTATTTTGTAACCTCGGTCTTAAAGGATTGAAGCCTAATGTTGTAACCTACACAACAATGATCTCAGGATTATGTAGGAAAAGCTTAATGCAAGAAGCAGATGCCTTGTTCAGAAAAATGAAAGAAGATGGGATTCTCCCAAATAGTGGTACCTATAATACGCTGATCAGGGCACATCTAAGAGATGGTGACAAAGCAGCATCAGTAGAACTTATCAAAGAAATGAGGAGTTGCGGGTTTGCTGGAGATGCTTCGACCTTTGGCTTGGTGACTAATATGTTACATGATGGGAGATTGGACAAAAGCTTCCTCGATATGCTTTCTTAAAAACAGTTTCATCATACTCGAGAGAAAAGTTGTGAGGTAAACTAACTTTTTTTTGCATCTATTCAAATGAGAAGTTATTGTAATATCAGATCATTATACAAATATGAATGGTTATATTTGTTATTTCTTGCTAGGTTACGTACAAGAGTTGATGCAAACACACTTGTTGTCTTGTTGAGACAAGAATAGCCTCCAAAGATAGAGAAGCTCCTATCATGAAGATCTCAGACATCAACTGATGTTGTAAGTTCCAATATTTTTTTCTTAATTAGGTTGATTGATTGTTATATATTTATTTCTCCTTCATAATAATGCAAAAAAAATTTGTGATTGTGATTTGAAATACTCTAGTCTAGTTCGGATTTGATGGTGTAGTGGAACAGAGTTGATAACTAATACTGTATGTTGTTCTTTTCCTTTACCGCATATTAAGGGAATAATACAATTCTATGATGAAAAAATTTTGGACAAACGGTGGAAATGGGATATAAACGTGATACATGGACGTTCAACTCTCTCATTCATGGACTTTGTCTCCACAACAAGTTCACAGAAGCGGTGGCTTTTTTTGTTGAACGGATGGTGATGAAAGGCTGTCAACCGAACCTAGTTACGTACGGTGTGTGGGTAGTAAACGGAATTTGTAAGAGAGAAGATACTGATTTGGGTTAAAATCTGCTATCACTTGTTGTATTGTTAACACAAGAATGGTTGTCAAAGTCAGAGAAGCTTCTATCATATGAAAATTTCAGTCTTCAAATGATGTTTGCTATGTATAATCCAAGTTGTAATCTTTCATCTTTCTTGGGATTCAGTCTGGTAGTATATATACATATACGCTGTGATTCTGTAGATACAAGAACTGATTCAGCTATATAAAAGCTATTTGCTTTAAATTCAATTCCAAAAATTGTTTGCTATAGCCATCACCTATTTCTCTACTCACCAAAGTAATTAGAGAAATTGATTTAAGCTTATTTCTTGCTTGTTAAACCGGTTTGAAACTAAACTTGGTATTTTTTAGAAAAGGTTCTACAAAATTGAAAAAGTGAATTACCCCATTGTTGGATTCGATGGATTTTATTAACAAAAAAAAGTTGATAAAATTGTTAAAACTAGTTTAGTTATAAGTTCCCTTGACATATTTTATTAATCACCTACTTTTTATGTAACTAAATTAAATGACCACTTCAAATTCAATCGTAGTAACCCGGTTTGGTAATAAGTTATATATAAACCACAATCCCACCGGTTCGGTATAATGTTCTAAACCAGATCCCCACCGGCTTGTTCACCTCTCTCTCCTCTCCGTGTAGAGAGGGTTTTGCGATTTGCAGAGTGAGACTGAGATCGAGTCTGAGAGATTACGACGAAGGAGCCAAAATGCAGAGATCGATTTCGAGTATAATTTCATCCAAGGCGGAGAGAATTGTTCGCCGGAATCTTCAGGGGAAAGGTAATCCTAGAACCGCCGCTCCTTCTTCCTTTAATATTATTTTCTCCGGACGACGAGCTTTCGCTAGTAGAAGTGGTGATTATAGAGAGAAATTGAGTAGAAATGCGCTGAGTGATATCAAGGTAGATGATGCTATTGGTCTATTCAGTGAGATGGTACACTCTCGTCCACGCCCTTCCATTGTTGATTTCAATAGATTGTTGAGTGCCATTGCAAAGATGAACAAGTTTGATCTTGTCATCTCCTTGGGGGAGAAGATGCAGAATCTGGGAATAAACAAGTTTGATCTCTATACCTACAGTATTCTCATAAACTGTTTCTGCCGGCGGTCTCAGCTCTCTCTTGCTTTAGCTATTTTGGGGAAGATGATGAAACTCGGCTATGAGCCTAGCATTGTTACACTTTCTTCACTTGTCAATGGTCTCTGTCACAGTAAGAGGATTTCAGAGGCAGTAGCTTTGGTTGATCAGATGGTGGAAATGGGATATCAACCCAATACGGTGACATTTACAACTCTGATTCATGGGCTTTTTCTCCACAACAAAACATCCGAAGCTGTGGATTTAGTTGAACGAATGGCTGAGAAAGGCTGTCAACCGGACCTAGTTACTTACGGTGTGGTGGTAAACGGAATCTGTAAGAGAGGTGATACTGATTTGGCTTTAAGTTTGCTCAAGAAGATGGAGACTGCGAAAATAGAGGCTGATGTTGTAATCTACAACACGATCATCGATTCTCTTTGCAAATACAAACATGTGAGTGATGCACTCGACCTATTCACTGAAATGGAAACCAAAGGAATCAAACCGGATGTTGTTACCTGCAACTCCCTTATAAGCTGCCTTTGTAATTACGGAAGATGGGAAGATGCTGCTGGACTACTAAGCAATATGATTGAGAGAAAAATTTCTCCCAATGTAGTTACATTCAATGCATTGATTGATGCCTTTGCAAAAGAGGGGAAGCTTTTAGAGGCTGAGAAATTGTATGAGGAGATGATCAAAAGGTCCATAGATCCTGATGTTATCACTTTCAGTTCATTGATCAATGGGTTTTGTATGCATGATCGCCTAGACAAGGCTGAGCATATGTTTGAGTTCATGGCTAGCAAGGATTGCCTCCCAGGTGTAGTGACATATAATACTCTTATAAAGGGATTTTGCAAGTGTAAAAGGGTAAAGGATGGTATGCAACTCTTCCACGGGATGTCTCAAAGGGGATTGGTTGCCAACACAGTCACTTACAACACACTTATCCAAGGGTTTTTTCAAGCTGATGATTGTGATAATGCCCAAATGGTATTCCAACAGATGGGTTCTGATGGTGTGCCTCCCAATATCATGACATACACCATTTTGCTAGGTGGACTTTGTGATCATGGGATGGTAGAGAAAGCATTGGTGGTATTCGAGTATATGAAAAAGAATGGAATAGAACTTCATATCATCACATACAATATTATGATTGATGGGATGTGCAAGGCTGGTAAGGTGGGAGAAGCGTGGGATTTATTTTGCAGCCTTAGCCTTAAAGGATTGAAGCCTGATGTTGTAAGCTACACTACAATGATCTCAGGGTTCTGTGGGAAACGGTTACTGCACAAAGGGGATGCCTTGTTCAGAAAAATGAAAGAAGATGGGATTCTCCCAAATGACTGTACCTATAATACGCTGATCAGGGCACATCTTAGGAATGGTGACAAAGCCGCATCAGCAGAACTCATCAAAGAAATGAGGAGTTGCGGGTTTGTTGGAGATGCTTCAACCTTTGGCTTGGTGACTAATATGTTACATGATGGGAGATTGGACAAAAGCTTCCTTGATATGCTTTCTTAAAAACAGTTTCATCATCCCAGAAAGAAAAGCAGTGAGGTGAATTGATGTTTTTGCTTCTATTCAGATGAGAAGTTGTTGTAATAATGTCTGATCATTAGAAAATATGACTGATTAAATTTGTTATTTTCTTTCTAGCTCCTATCAAGACAACGTGTTACATGAAGATTACAGACTTCAGATCATGTTTGCTGTATATAATGTAAGTTCTAATCTTTTCATCTTTGCAGTCTTGTAGTATATGTATATCCAGAAAGCCACTAACGCCGAGTTCATATCCTAGCAAATATGTATCATGCATAGTGGTGTTATTGGTGGAGGTGGGAGGCTATATATATTATAGAGTATATATATATAGATGCTCTGGTTCTGTAAATACAACAACAATGGATTTACCTAGAGAATGTATGCCGACCAAAATACTGATTGATGTAATTTCCAGGTGTGGTATTTGCAGAGACTATCAATGTAATGTAAACACTAATTCTTTCACTAAATGAGAATTAGATGCTCTTAAAAGGAATCTGAAAAGATATGCAAAAATGATGGGTGCCAACTGCCAAGTCTGATGCTTCACAGATAAGAAGCTTGAGAAAGGTGTCGTTAGTTTACAAGAGGCGATAGATAATTTCGTCGTCTGTTTCAAAAAATCTCTAAAGATTGGTCGCATATTTGAGTTTTGCCCATGTAGAATATTAGAAAACGCAAAAAAAAAAAAAAAAAAAAAAAAAANAAAAAAAAAAAAAAAAAAAAAAAAAAAAAAAAAAAAAAAAAAAAAAAAAAAAAAAAAAAAAAAAAAAAAAAAAAAAAAAAAAAAAAAAAAAAAAATATTAGAAAACGCTGCGCTTCGTCTTTCGTGCTTGAAAAAATTAGAGAAACAACTGAGAAATTCAATACCCGTGTTTATCCAGACCGGAGTGACTCAATTGGAATTTCGCAGACTTTTTTTAATCTGTGATTTCGACAATTATTAAATGAAGAATTTAATAATAGTACTAAACAGAGACATACCCGGTTTAACAAAACCAGATGTAACCGAATCGGTATTGAATCGACTGCTTAAATCATAGGGTTTCTCTCTCTCTCCCTTGTTCATCGGAGCGATATAGATATGGGAGTCAAAGATTGAGAAGATGAGGAGATTGTTTGCGATTGCGTCGACGGGAAAGAGATTTGCTCTTCAGAAAGGTAAAGTTGGAACTACTCCTTCTTCGTTCTGGGTACGAGCTTTTTCTAGTGATGTTTACAGAGAGAAATTGAGTAGAAATGTGTTAAAGGACATTAAGTTAGACGATGCAATTGGTTTGTTCGGTGAGATGGTCAAGTCTCGTCCTTTGCCTTCCATTGTTTATTTCAGTAAATTGTTGACTGCAATTGCTAAGATGAAGAAGTTTGATCTTGTCATCTCTTTTGGGGAGCAGATGCAGAAGTTGGGAATTTCTCATAATCTCTTTACTTATAGTATTTTCATTAACTGTTTCTGCCGATCCTCTCAACTCCATCTTGCTTTAGCTATTTTGGGGAAGATGATGAAACTCGGCTATGAGCCTAGCATTGTCACACTTAACTCTCTGCTTAATGGTTTCTGTCACGGGAATAGGATTACAGATGCTGTATCTCTTGTTGATCGAATGGTGGCAATGGGACTTCAACCAGATACTGTCACATTTACAACTCTTATCCATGGACTTTTTCTACACAACAAAGCATCCGAGGCAGTGGCTTTAGTTGAACGGATGGCTGAGAAAGGCTGTCAACCGAACATAGTTACATACGGTGTGGTGGTAAACGGAATATGTAAGAGAGGTGATACTGATTTGGCTTTAAGATTGCTCAAGAGGATGGATGAAGGGAAAATAAAGTCTGGTGTTGTAATCTACAACACAGTCATCGATGCTCTTTGCAAATACAAGCATGTGAATGATGCACTTGACCTGTTCAATGAAATGGAGATCAAAGGAATCAGACCGGATGTTTTTACCTACAACTCCCTCATTAGCTGCCTTTGTAATTACGGAAGATGGGATGAATCTGCTAGACTACTAAGCGATATGATTGAGAAGAAAATCAACCCCAATGTAGTTACATTCAATGCATTGATTGATGCCTTTGCGAAAGAGGGCAAGCTTTCAGAGGCTGAAAAGTTGTACAAGGAGATGATCCAAAGGTCTATAGATCCTGATACTGCCACTTACAATTCATTGATCTATGGGTTTTGCATGCACGATCGCCTAATCAAGGCCAAGGATATGTTTGCTTTGATGATTAGCAAAGGTTGTTTCCCAAACGTAGTGACATATAATACTCTCATTAAGGGATTTTGTAAGTCTAAGAGGGTAAAGGATGGTATGCAACTCTTCCACGAGATGTCTCAAAGGGGATTGGTTGGCGACACAGTCACTTACACCACTCTTATCAAAGGGTTTTTTCAGGCTGGCGACTGTGATTCTGCCCAAATGCTATTCAAACAGATGGTTTCTGATCGTGTGCCTGCCAGTCTTATGACGTACAACATCTTATTAGATGGGCTTTGCAATAACGGGAAGCTAGAGACAGCATTGGTCATATTCCAGGATCTCCAAAAGAGTGAAATGGAACTTGATATTTTTACATATACTACTATGATTGATGGGATGTGCAAGGCTGGTATGGTGGGAGAAGGGTGGGATTTATTTTGCAGCCTCAGCCTTAAAGGATTGAAGCCTGATGTTGTAACCTACACTACAATGATCTCAGGATTATGTAGGAAAAGCTTAATGCAAGAAGTGGATGCCTTGTTCAGAGAAATGAAAGTAGATGGGATTCTCCCAGATAGTGGCGCCTATAATACGCTGATTAGGGCGCACCTTAGAGATGGTGAACTAGCCGCATCAGAAGAACTCATCAACGAAATGAGAAGTTGCGGGTTTGCTGGAGATGCTTCGACCTTTGGCTTGGTGACTAATATGTTACATGATGGGAGATTGGACAAAAGCTTCCTCGATATGCTTTCTTAAAAACAGTTTCATCATCCTGGAGAGAAAAGCTGTGAGGTCAATTTGACGTTTTCGCTTCTGTTCAAAGACAAGACTGAGAAGCTCATATCATGAAGATTTTAAGACGTCAAAGTTTGTTGTATGTAAGTTCAAATCTTTTCATTATTTTTTTGTTCCTAACTAGGTTGATAGATTGTTATATCTTTACAAGACTGTATCTTTATATCTCTTTCATAATAATGCAAAAGTATTTTGTGATTGGTGATTTGAAATACTCCTGTGTGGTTTCGGATTTGATCGTGTAGAGTGGAAACAGAGTTAATTACTAATTTTGTTTAGCAAACTTGTAAGGTTATAATTTAGTTAGGAAACTTTACATAATACGGAAATTATATTATAGAGCGGAAGCAATATATCGTAGAGAGAAGAGAATGTTTTTCAAGTCAGAAAAAAAAAAAAAAAAGCTGACCTGCATTATATTTCAGTAATGCGACTATGCGAGAAGAGTCTTCTCCATGATCGCTAGTCTCTAAATGTCACAGAACTCTACTTTTCTTGGTATTTTCTGACAGCTGACTGGTCATTTTCAAGAGTCAAAAATTCCATTTTCTTCTTCTGATGAGAGAATAATAAAAATACTTTAGATTCAATGGATGCAATACGACGAGTTAACTAAGTGGATTCTAAAAGCAGAGAAGAACCTGGAAATCAGAGGCGACCCAAACATTCGAAATTCAGTTACTTGCTTTCTTATTGAAAAACTGATCAGAGATCGAATTCAGAACACTCCTCTCTAGGTCAGGTCACACAACACACACCAGTGACATCTAATTAGTGAAATCATCTATCACATGATCTGACTGAATACTGATCATGTGAGCAAAGAATGTGATACGGAGTCTAAAAGAATGTGACATCTAACTAACTGGTTAAAGTCTTTTAATCTGAGACATAACCGGTTTAATGAAACCGGTTGCAATAGAATCAACATTGAACCGACTGCTTCAGTTATAGGGTTCGATTCTTCAATTTGATTATTGCTGTTCCGAAGCGATCTGAGAGGATGAGGGGCTCGGTTGCGGTTGCGGGCAGGAGAGTTCTGCAGCAGCATACTCTGGTGAAAGGTAATCTTGGAGCTGCTGCTTCTGTATTTTGCTGGGGAAGACGATCTTTTGCTGGTGTGAGTTACGTTGATTACAGAGAGAAACTGAGTAGAAATGGGAAATTACATGATATTATTAAGTTAGATGATGCTATTGCTCTGTTCGGTGACATGGTCAAGTCTCGTCCCTTACCTTCCATTGTTGAGTTCTGTAATCTGTTGAGTTCTATTGCTAAGATGAACAAGTTTGATGTTGTCATCTCTTTGGGGGAGCAGATGCAGAATTTGGGAATTTCACACGATCTCTATACTTACAGTATTTTCGTTAACTGTTTCTGCCGCTCTTCTCAACTCCCTCTTGCTTTAGCTCTTCTTGGCAAGATGATGAAACTCGGTTATGAGCCCAGCATTGTTACGCTTTCTTCTCTTGTCAATGGTCTCTGTCACAGTAAGAGGATTTCAGATGCCGTAGCTTTGGTTGATCAGATGGTGGCAATGGGATATAAACCCAATACGGTGACATTTACAACTTTAGTCCTTGGTCTTTTTCTCCACAACAAAGCTTCCGAAGCTGTGGCTTTAGTTGAACGGATGGCTTTGAAAGGTCGTCAACCGGACCTAGTTACTTACGGTGTAGTAGTAAACGGAATCTGTAAAAGAGGTGACACTGATTTGGCTTTAAATCTGCTCAAGAAGATGGAGAAAGCGAATATAGAGGCCAATGTTGTAATCTACAACACAGTCATCGATGCTCTTTGCAAATACAAACATGTAAATGATGCACTTGACCTGTTCAAAGAAATGGTGAACAAAGGAATTAGACCGGATGTTGTTACCTACAACTCCCTCATAAGTTGCCTTTGTAATTACGGAATATGGGGTGATGCCTCTCGGTTACTTAGTGATATGATTGAAAGGGATATCAACCCCAATGTAGTTACTTTCAGTGCATTGATAGATGCGTTTGCGAAAGAGGGCAAGCTTTTAGAGGCTGAAAAGTTGTACAAGGAGATGATCCAAAGGTCTATCAATCCTACTACCTTCACTTACAACTCATTAATCAACGGACTTTGCATGCACAATCGCCTAGACGAGGCCAGACAGATGTTTGCTTTGATGGTTAGCAAAAGCTGTTTTCCAGATGTAGTGACATATAATACTCTCATAAAGGGATTTTGTAAATCTAAGAGAGTAGAAGAGGGTATGGAACTCTTCCGCGGGATGGCTCAAAGAGGATTGATTGGCAACACAGTCACTTACAACACACTTATCCAAGGGTTTTTTCATGATGACAACTGTGAATATGCCCAAATGGTATTCAAACAGATGGTTTCTGATGGTGTGTCTGCCAGTATTATGACGTACAACATCTTGTTAGATGGGCTTTGTAATAACGGGAAGCTAGAGACAGCATTGGTCATATTCAAGGACATGCAAAAGAGTGAAATGGAACTTGATATTTGTGTATATAGTATTATGATTGATGGGATGTGCAAGGCTAGTAGGGTGGAAGAAGGGTGGGATCTATTTTGCAGCCTCAGCCTTAAAGGATTGAAGCCTGATGTTGTAACCTACACTACAATGATCTCAGGATTATGTAGGAAGCGCTTAATGCAAGAAGCAGATGCCTTGTTCAGAAAAATGAAAGAAGATGGGCCTCTTCCAGATAGCGGTGCATATAATACGTTGATCAGGGCACAGCTTAGAGATGGTGACAAAGCCGCATCAGCTGAACTCATCAAAGAAATGAGGAGCTGCGGGTTTGCTGGAGATGCTTCAACCATTGTCTTGGTCACAAATATGTTGCATGATGGGAGACTAGACAAAAGCTTCCTTGATATGCTTTCCTAAAACAGTTTCATCATCCTCCAGAGACAAGCAGTGAGGTGAATTGACGTGTTTGCTTCTATTTTATTGAAAAGTTGTTGTAATGTCTGTTTATTATAATATGATTCTGTTTGCTATGCTCCTTCTAGGTTACAGACGAGAGTTGATGCAAACATATCTTTTGTCTTGTTGAGACAAGAATAGTCTTCAAAGACTGAGAAACTCCTATCATGAAGATTTCAGACTTAACAAGAATAGTCTTGTTATATGTAAGTTCCAATCGTTTTATCTTTTTTCTTTTTCTTAACTTGGTTGATTGATTGTTATATTTTTACTTCTCCCTCATAATGCAAAAACTATTTTGTGATTGTGATTTTAAATATGCTTGTCTAGTTTTGGGTTTGAAAGTGGTATGGAACAAATTAGTAACTAATTTTGCTTGAAACCGTTTCTGCTGATATTCTATTTAGAAATTTTCGTTTGTTGTTATGTCTGCGCTTGATGGAATATCTCTGATTCTATTTGTTATTTTCCTGCTAGGTTTGAGGCTCTTAAGAGCTGATGCATACAGTTGTTGTCCAGTTAACAACAAGAATGATTCTCAAAGTCATAGAAGCTTATATCATGAGAATTTCAGACTTCAAATGTCGTTTGCTATATATGTAAGTTCTAATCTTTTACCTTTTCGGGATTGCAGTATGGTAGTATATCAATCACAAAGCCAATGACACCGTGTTAGTCTTCCCAAATATGTCACTTCACTCGAGAGTCATATTGGTGTTGAAGTATTGTTGGAGGTTGGAGGCTATTTATATATATGCTCTGACCCCTAGATAAATACAACAATTGATTCAGGTAGATCGAGGATGTATCGGTTGCTTGATGTAATATCCAGGTGTGGTATCTCAGCTTTGCTGCAATGTAATAATGAGGCTGTTATCGTCTTTGCTTGAATGGGACCATAAAAGTCTTGGGCGTTCTTCTGAAAGTGACAACTTAAAAAAGTCATTGATTCTAAGACAGACCATCGCAAAAGAAGTTTTAATCCATGATTCTCTCTATTCATTGTACTCTAATGATATGAGAAAACATATCATTGCTTTAAATTGAATTCCAAAAACCATTGCTGTTACCACCAACAATGAAGTCAGTTCAGTTTTGTAAGTACATAAAACATATTTGGAGGAACCAAAAATAGCCATCACCAAATTATCTCTGCCAAAAGTAATTAGAGAAATTGACTAATGTCAGATCGGTGACATTAAAACTAAAGAAACATACAATGCAAACCGGGTTCTAAACCAAAACCGCACCGGTTAGCGTCTCTCTCCGTGTAAGAGTGCTATAGGGTTTAGCGATTTGCAGAGTGAGAGTTCGTTGAGACTTTGAGATTGAGAAAGGAGCTCAAATCGATAAGATGCAGAGATCGATTTCATCGACGGCGAAGAGATATGTTCGCCGGAATTATCAGCAGGGTAAAGGTAATCTTGCTCCTTCTTCCTTTAATCTTTTCTGGGGACGAAGAGATTTTGCTGGTGGGAGTGGTGATTACAGAGAGAAATTGAGAAATGGGCTGAGTGATTTAAAGCTAGATGATGCAGTTGGGTTGTTCGGTGACATGGTCAAGTCTCGTCCACGCCCTTCAATCATTGAATTCAATAAACTGTTGAGTACAATTGCTAAGATGAAAAAGTTCGATGTTGTCATCTCCTTGGGGGAGAAGATGCAAAAGCTGGGGATTTCACACAGTCTCTATACATACAATATTTTTATTAACTGTTTTTGCCGCCAGTCTAAGCTCTCTCTTGCTTTAGCTATTCTGGGAAAGATGATGAAACTCGGCTATGAGCCCGATGTTGTCACGCTTTCTTCTCTTGTCAATGGTCTCTGTCACAGTAAGAGGATTTCAGATGCCGTAGCTTTGGTTGATCAGATGGTGGCAATGGGATATCAACCCAATACGGTGACATTTGCAGAGTGAGGCCAAGCAGATGTTTGAGTTCATGGTTACCAAGGATTGTCTACCAGACGTAGTGACATACAGCACTCTTATAAAGGGATTTTGCAAGTGCAAAAGGGTAAAGGATGGTATGCAACTCTTCCACGAGATGTCTCAAATGGGATTGGTTGGCAACACAATCACTTACAACACACTTATCCAAGGGTTTTTTCAAGCTGGCGACTGTCATTATGCCCAAATGGTATTCAAACAGATGGTTTCTGATCGTGTGCCTGCCAGTCTTATGACGTACAACATTTTATTAGATGGGCTTTGTAATAATGGGAAGCTACAGACAGCATTGGTCATATTCAAGGACATGCAAAAGAGTGAAATGGAACTTAATATCATTACATATACTACTATGATTGATGGGATGTGCAAGGCTGGTATGGTGGGAGAAGCGTGGGATTTATTTTGTAACCTCGGCCTTAAAGGATTGAAGCCTAATGTTGTAACCTACACAACAATGATCTCAGGATTATGTAGGAAAAGCAAGAAGCAGATGCCTTGTTCAGAAAAATGAAAGAAGATGGGATTCTTCCAAATAGTGGTACCTATAATACGCTGATCAGGGCACATCTAAGAGATGGTGACGAAACCGCATCAGCAGAACTCATCAAAGAAATGAAGAGTTGCGGGTTTGTTGGAGATGCTTCGACCTTTGGGTTGGTGACTAATATGTTACATGATGGAAGATTGGACAAAAACTTCCTCGATATGCTTTCTTAAAACAGTTTCATCATCCTGGAGAGATAAGAAGTGAGGTGAATTTGACGTTTTTGCTTCTATTATATTGACAAGTTGTTGTTGTTGTAATAATGTCCGATCATTACAAAAAATGACTGGATTATATTTGTTCTTTTCTTGCTAGGTTACGGACAAGAGTTGATGCAAACACTCTCTTGAGACAAGAATAGTCTTCAAAGACTGAGAAGCTCGTTCCTATCATGATGATTTCAGACTTTAATTGATGTTTGTTATATGTAAGTTCAAGTCTTTTCATATTTTATTTCTTAACTAGGTTGATTGAATGTTATATCTCTATTTCTCTTTCGTAATAATGCAAAAAGTATTTTGTGATTTGAAACACTCTTGTCTGGTTTCGTTTCGGATTTGATCGTGTAGTGGAAACAGAGTTAATTACTAATTTTGTTTAGCTGTAATATGTTCTTTTTCTTTACAATCATCAATTGAATTAGATTATAAAAACCGGAGTAATAGCTTAAAAGCTTAACAAGAAGAAATTTGCAAAACCCCAAGAAGAAATTTGCAAAACTATTTTTTCTTCTTCATCTTAAATTCTTATTAATAAACCATTTAAAGAAGGGTTGTCTTTCATTTTTAACTAATACTGTATGTTGTTTACGGTTAGTAACATTCGAAATCCAGCCATTATTGAAATCTATGAAAACCGCAGTTTACTTTTGCTATATTTTTTGTTGAAAAAAATTGATTATAGATCAAATTCACACTCCACGTTATATGGGGTCAAGTCACACACCATTAACTGATTAACACTATGATAAAAGTTTGATTAGTTCGATTCATTTTTGGTATTTTTCATGTAACGAGTGAACATATAGATATATGTGTGAGATATTCATGAAGATGACTGAGACTTCGCTTTGTGTAAAACAAAGGTTTTTGATATTTTCGAATGTGTCAGTTTTTTTTAGTAGAGAGTTGTGCTGGGATTCGAAGGTTTCCTCTCCAGATTAAATATAGGAATATAGCCAAAGTGGACACTTGAATTTTTTAATCATATAACTAAGAAGAAGATTAGCCATAAAAGGGAAAATAATTGAACCGGTAAGAATTAATAGCGAACCAATATTTAATCTGAACCGGGAACAATTTTACTTTTGGTATATCTCTTCTCTTCCTAAAATTGGAAATGATAAGTAAAAATCTTACCAAGATTGATCCAACGATATAACGAAGGGAAAAATGACACTCACACCTTACTTTGTCATTCTCATTCAATCAGAGTCACTCGCTCTCTCCTCTGCTCTGTGAGTATCTCTGTATGTACTCTCTCTTCATCATTTAGGGTTTATAGAAAGTTCGAGGGATCGTTTGAGTCAAATCAGCTGAAGATGAGGAGACTGTTTGCGATTGCATCGACGGGAAGTAGATCTGTTTATCGGAGTCTTCTCGGAAAAGGTAAACCTGGAATTGCTCCTCCTTCCTTTAGCCATTACTACTGGGTACGGGCTTTTTCTGGTGATTACAGAGAGAAACTGAGTAGAAATGTGCTGCCTGATATTAAGCTAGATGATGCTATTGGTCTGTTCAGTGAAATGGTCGAGTCTCGCCCTTTACCTTCCATTGTTGAGTTCAGTAAACTGTTGAGTGCAATTGCTAAGATGAACAAGTTTGATCTTGTCATCTCCTTGGGGGAGAAGATGCAGAATTTGGGAATTTCACATGATCTCTATACTTACAGCATTTTCGTTAACTGTTTCTCTGCCGCTCTTCTCAACTCTCTCTTGCTTTAGCTGTTCTTGGGAAGATGGTGAAACTCGGCTATGAGCCCAGTATTGTCACGCTTAACTCGCTGCTCAATGGTTTTTGTCACGGGAATAGGATTTGGGATGCCGTAGCTTTGGTTGATCAGATGGTGGCTATGGGATATCAACCTAATGCTGTTACATTCACAACTCTAATCCATGGACTTTTTCTTCACAACAAAGCTTCCCAAGCTGTGGCTTTAGTTGAACGGATGGTTGTAAAAGGTTGTCAACCAAGTTCAGTTACTTATGGTGTGGTAATTAATGGACTCTGTAAGACTGGTGATATTGATTTGGCTTTAACTCTGCTCAAGAAGATGGAGAATGGGAAAATAGAGGCTGACGTTGTGATCTACAACACAATCATTGATAGTCTCTGCAAATACAGACATTTGAATGATGCGCTTGACCTATTCAACGAAATGGAGAACAAAGGAATTAGACCGGATGTTTTTACCTACAGCTCCCTCATTAGTTGTCTTTGTAATTACGGACGATGGAGCGATGCCTCTCAACTCCTGAGTGATATGATTGAAAAGAAAATCAACCCCAATGTAGTTACGTTCAATGCATTGAACGGTTACTGCACAAAGGGGATGCCTTGTTCAGAAAAATGAAAGAAGATGGGATTCTCCCAAATGACTGTACCTATAATACGCTGATCAGGGCACATCTTAGGAATGGTGACAAAGCCGCATCAGCAGAACTCATCAACGAAATGAGGAGTTGCGGGTTTGTTGGAGATGCTTCAACCTTTGGCTTGGTGACTAATATGTTACATGATGGGAGATTGGACAAAAGCTTCCTCGATATGCTTTCCTAGAACAGTTTCATAAATCTCGAGAGGAAACTCTGTGGTGAATTTGACGTTTTCGCTTCTGTTCAAATGAGAAGTTGTTGTAATATCTGATCACTATAAAATCTGACTGATAAAATATGACAGTTACTTTCTTTTGTTGTTGAAAAATTGATCGTAGATCAAATGCAGAACACTCCAAGTCCATGCTATATGGGTCAGGTCACACACCATTAACATCTTATCAGCTTACAGAATTCCACGATTATCTCCTGTAAGACCACCAAAAATGTTGTAACCATGATTCAGTATGAGTTAAATAAAAGCTATGCAGTTCACAATAGTTTAGTAATCAAGAATTCAAGATCCTCAGAGTGCGCTTGTAATCAAGAATTCAAGATCCTCAGAAATAGTTTAGTAGTAGACCAGTGGAAGTCGTAAGATGATGATATTGGTTTTGTGTGCACAATGATATGTTTTGTTTTGATGGTTAGCAAGATGTTTATATATCAATGTAGTAGTGACATACATATGTATATTATACTCATAAATTGATTTTGTACTAAATACAGAGTTTTGTACTTTGTAAAGACTACAGAGTATAGCTGAATGATAGACAAAGCCGCATCAACAGAACTCATCAATTTGTCCTGAACCAATAATCCGAACCGGATGTTATAAAATATACAAAACCAAAGTACTAAACCGTATAGAAGTCAGAGTGAACCGGTCGGTTAGTAAAATATGAAAGATGAAGAAATATTAACGGTCCAATCCCGAACTGATCCAACGGCGGTAAAAAACTGAAATCACAGTCACACTCTTCTCGTGACTCTCCTCGTGAGTAGTGTGTTTTCATTTTGGTAGGAGAAGAAGAAACCCAAAATCAGCTGAAGATGAGGAGATTGTTGGAGATTGCATCGACGGCGAAGGTATTTGTTCGCCGGAATCTTCAGGGGAAAGGTAATCTTGCTCTTTCTGGTCATTGTTATGATTACAGAGAGAAATTGAGTAGAAATCGGCTGAGTGATTTGAAGCTAGACGATGCTGTTGATTTGTTCAGTGAGATGATCAAGTCTCGTCCCTTTCCTTCAATCATTGAGTTCAGTAAACTCTTGAGTGCAATTGCTAAGATGAAGAAGTATGATGTTGTCATCTCCTTGGGGGAGAAGATGCAGAATCTGGGAATTTCACACAGTCTCCATACTTACAGTATTCTCATAAACTGTTTTTGCCGGCGGTCTCAACTCTCTCTTGCTTTAGCTATACTGGGGAAGATGATGAAACTCGGTTATGAGCCCAGCGTTGTCACACTTTCTTCTCTTGTCAATGGTTTCTGTCACAGTAAGAGGATTTCTGATGCTGTAGCTTTGGTTGATCAGATGGTGGCAATGGGATATCAACCTAATACTGTTACATTTAATACTCTTATCCATGGTCTTTTTCTTCACAACAAAGCTTCAGAAGCGGTGGCTTTAGTTGATCGAATGGTTGTCAACCAAATCTGATTACTTACGGTGCTGTATTGAACGGAATATGTAAGAGAGGTGATACTGATTTGGCTTTAAGTCTGCTCAACAAGATGGAAGCAGGTGAAATAGAGGCAAATGTTGTAATCTACAGCACAGTCATTGATGGTCTCTGCAAATACAAACATGTGGACGATGCTCTCAACCTGTTCAACGAAATGGAAAGCAAAGGAATTAGAGCTAATGTTGTTACCTACAGCTCCCTCATAAGTTGCCTTTGTAATTATGGAAGATGGAGTGATGCCTCTCGCCTCCTGAGTGATATGATTGAAAAGAAAATCAACCCTGATTCGTTCACTTTCAATGCATTAATCGATGCGTTTGCAAAAGAGGGGAAGCTTTTAGAGGCTGAAAAGTTGTACAAGGGGATGATCCAAAGGTCCATAGATCCTAATATTTTCACGTTCAATTCATTGATCAATGGGTTTTGTATGCACGATCGTCTAAACGAGGCCAAACAGATGTTTTCTTTGATGGTTAGCAAGGATTGTCTCCCAGACATAGTGACATATAATACTCTTATAAAGGGATTTTGCAAGTGTAAAAGGGTAGATGATGCTATGGAAGTCTTCCGTGAGATGTCTCAGAGATGGTTGGTTGGCAACACAGTCACTTACACCACTCTTATCCAAGGATTTTTTCAAGCTAATGATTGTGAAAAGGCCCAATTGGTATTCAAACAGATGAATAATGATGGTGTGCCTCCCAATATCATGACATACAATACAACATTTTGTTAGATGGACTTTGTAGGAACGGGAAGCTAGAGAAGGCATTGGTGATATTCGAGTATATGCAAAAGAGTAAACTGGAATTTGATATTTTTACATATACTATTATGATTGATGGGATGTGCAAGGCTGGTAGGGTGGGAGAAGCGTGGGATTTATTTTGTAGCCTCAGCCTTAAAGGAGTGAAACCTAATGTTGTAACCTACAATACCATGATCGCAGGCTTGTGCAGTCAAAGATTACAGGAGAGAGCAGGTGCCTTGTTCAGAAAAATGAAAGAAGATGGGATTCTCCCAGATGACCGTACATACAATACGATGATCAGGGCACACCTTAGAGATGGTGACAAAGCAGGATCAGCAGAACTCATCAAAGAAATGAGGAGTTGCGGGTTTGTTGGAGATGCTTCAACCTTTGGCTTGGTCACTAATATGTTACATAATGGAAGATTAGACAAAAGCTTCCTCGATATGCTTTCCTAAAACAGTTTCATCATCCTCCAGAGACAAGCAGTGAGGTGAATTGACGTGTTTGCTTCTATTTTATTGAGAAGTTGTTGTTATGTCTGTTTATTATAAAATGATTCTGTTTGCTATGTTCCTGCTAGGTTACAGACGAGAGTTGATGCAAACACATCTTTTCTCTTGTTGAGACAAGAATGGTCTTTAAAGACTGAGAAGCTCCTATCATGAAGATTTCAGACTTCAACTGATGTTATAGGTTTGATTGATTATTATGAAGCTCCTTCATAATACTCTTGTCTGTTTTTGGATTTAATGGTTTAGTGGAAGCAGAACTAATAACTAACTTTGTTTAGCTAACTTTAGTTCTAAGTTTCTAACTAGTATTGTATGTTGTTCTTTCTCTGTACTGCATAAGTGCTTATTTAGGAATGAAAAAAAGAAGAAAAAAAATTGGATGACGCTTATAAAATCAAGGCTCGCAAAAAAGGAACAATATTTACATCTCCCACAACACAAACAAGGTTGGAAAAATTTACTATTTTTTTTTTCTATTAAAAAATCAAACAAAAAGTGATTAGACTACTCCTTTGATTAATCCATATACAGTGACAAGTGCGACAACGAGTGAGTGATCGACACGTGGTTTCACTTCCAAAGTTAACACATCTTCTCCCAATGTAATCCCATTTGATGATTGCTTTGGCTTTACCTACAGAAACATATATAAACTGTATTGTTAAGTCGTGCTTAACTATCTATATAAACTCTTTCAAATTCAACTTTTTGGTTCAAAATGTTTATAAATTTTACTTGTGCAATGATATCTCCGTTGATGTCTATGATCTGAAAAGCAAATTTGGGGTCAAATCTTAAAATCCAAAAGACTTCATTGGTTTCATCTCGTACTTCCCAATCTCCATCTCTTATTGAAGACCTTTTGATTCTAGCAGAAGGTTTCACTTCCTCAGTGCTTGTATAGCTTCCACATTCTCTATACACATACCAACTCCCAAACAGCCATAATTTCTGCAAATATTTTTTTTTTTTAAAACAAGATATACAATTATTTAAGAAAGATATGGATTTATTCATATTCGTAGTTGAGAAACTTGAGTTATGGTTACTTACTTACCCAGTTTATATTTTGGAAACGTATATATTTTGAGCTAGCTAAATATAATTCAACTAAATTTTTATAGTTTAATTATGAATTCGGAATGATTCATTCTTTTTTTTGGATGGTCAACTAAATTTTCAAACTACAAACATCGAGTAGTTTGGGAGCTTAAACCGGGATGAACCAAGAAAAATTAAAAAGAATCGAATCGGATCAACTCAGGGGTAGAGTATACCTTTTTGCGGATAGTGAAGAGAATGTTGCCATGGAGATCCATGATGTGGACTTCATTGCTAGATTTGTCGTAGGTTTCGACCCGGTACGTAATCTCTCCGCTGGAATTGTAAACAGTTAAACCGTTATTTTGGTAAACCAGAGATTTCATCCAAACCGTGAAAGTCTCTCTCTCCGTACTCATGTACGGTGAAGAGATGGCTGCTTGAGGAAAAACCCTAGCCATGGTATTGGTAGAGAGACAGAGAGAGAGAGAGAGAGACAAAGATGACAGAGAGAAGAGAAATGGTAATATATATATTTCAACAACAATAATAATGATATGGAAACTGAAGTTGAAGTTGAAGAAGTCTTTGTACACCTCAATGACTAGTATTTATATAATCAGCCTTCTTTTTTTCTTATCTCTCCCAATATAAAAAAAATAACTTGGATCACTTTGAATTTTTCTCATTTCCTCCTAAATTAATACCAGATTCATGTATGGTGACTAATTTAATGTTTGACATCATGATTGTTTATACTACATATGACTTTGTTAGATATAAAGTAATATATAAGTCTAAATGTAATTCAATTTTCATTGAGGTGTTTTATCATTCATATAATGGTAAACCAAAAATTACTTTAATTTTCACATGCATGTGTATGTCAAAGTATATAATAAGGTGTACACTTATTTACCTTACAAAATGAAATAAAAATTGGCACTAACTTTAGCTTTTGAAATAAAAACATTGTAGCACTAACTTTAACCGTGTAAAATTAGGAATTAGGTGTAAATTCTCATATAGCCGACAAATGTCATATAGAAATAAAAATTCCGTTAGTGTTTTATTAAATAAAACAAAATAAAAACTCCCTATCTTTTTTATAAAATATATTATTATTTTCAGAACGTTCCTACCGTTAATTGGGCGTTAGCACACTCGTTTTCAGTTTTGCTGTGTTTTTTCTTCTTTTTTGGGCTTTAAGTTTTGATGTGTTTAAGAATATTATTATTTGTATATACTACAATGCTTAATCGTGATGTCATTCTCATTCCAGAGAAAACAAAAAAAAAGTATAAACATAAAAAATAAGATAAAGATATATTTACAAAATACAAACACCGCATTTCACATATTATATATGTTGATAGTGGACTTATCTGCCGGAGGTCCTTAATTTATGCAAGTTCCTCTCCAAATTGTGTTTTTTTCTCATTTCAATAAGAGATTCTTCTTCTTTTGTTATTATTCGTTTTTCTAAGAACTAAAAGCGGGAATAAAAATTTCTTTTCTAATCCAGTCATAAAATCAAGTTTCTTAGAAGATGTTCCTTTTGGTTTTTTTTCTTCTAATTTTGTAAAAGAAATATACAAAAATTAAATTAATTTAATAATTAAGGACTATTTATTTTTTTTTATTATCGACCAAACTGTTTCTCATTAGTATTAAATAAAATTATTTTTAGAAATTTCATTGATGAGCATAAAAATTATTAATCTTTTTAAGAAAAAAAAAATCCATTAAACATAAACCTATTACAAAACCCAAAGATCCAAAAACTAACATATAAACTCGGGACGAACATGAACCAAACCTAAAGACAATCGCACAAAGATTATTAATATTAAGTTGATATGTACCGTATTTGTCATGCTACAGCCTCACATCAAAAGTATTATTATCTTATTGCTCTATACCAAAAACATTTTTTTATTGTATTCCGTACATTAAAAAAAACTATAGTATTCGATTGGTATTCTTTTTTGTTTCTCAAATTTTTTTACCAAATGATCCTAATATTGATTTCATATCATTTATAAGGTGATAATTATATAACAAAAATATTCCTAACAAATTGTTGCGAAATTTCTAAGAAATATGTTGCTTCGCATATGGAGCTTGAAGAAGGTTTGAATGGATAAATTTATTGAGTTTCACACAACATAATATTATTCTACCTAACAGCAACTGCGAAACAAGATTGAAAGTGTAGTGTTGGCTTGGCCACAACAAATATGCGTTTACAAAGATGATCAAAGTTGCATATTAACAACACATTTGCTACGGATCCCACGATCGTTGTCTTGGCTTTGTTGCAACTGAAAAAGAGCCACTCACTTGACGAGCACGTGACTCGTTAACGAGCTTGAGCTTAAAGAGTTGGAGTCTTCGAACTTGAAAATTTGATCTAAAACCATTTAGCTTTTTTCTGACAGTATCTAGTTATCTACTATCTCTTTAAAGATAAATTTGAGATCCTGGCCATGCCTAAAAGATTTAGAGCAAAAAAAAAGATTTAGAGCACGTGTCCTTCATAGACTTTGTAAAGTATGTAATAATATAAATACTCGGTCTACTGAACCTATATAGACGCTCAATTTCCAAATTTCCTATAGATGAATACAATCTAAGAATGGTTGGTTAGAACTTAGAAGCAATAGAAACAGAAAAAAAAAAAAAAACAAAAAATGAAGTTGTTAATTAAGGTGATGCGACGAGCATGACTATGATGGCATTGGCACCAAAAAAAACGAAGATCACATTTTTTATGTTTATTAATGGAATCGATTCAGCCCACAAACATAATTTCTAATGGATAACTAATCTTTAGAATGACTCACGAAGTCAAGTACGTACACATTTTTAATAAACTGAGTTATCCTTGAAATATTTGAAATTAAAGATTGTTTATCATTTTGTAATTAGTGGGTCACACGTTTCATTTCAGGCCACAAACCCTTTTAGAAGTTTTAGGACCACCAGTTTTTGATAATACTGTAGTGTAATACGTAGATTATTTATTTCTTCTATACCACATACGGTTAAAGAAAAGAAAAAAAGACGCACTCATATAATTCTGTGTAACCTTTTCTCATGGTATCATCATTATGTACAAACATTTATACGAAGAAAATAAAATAAGTAGGATCATGCGCGACCGTATTATTTACTAGAGTGTAAAATATTAGAAAAAAAAATAGGTCACACGTAAACTTATTCAGTTTGGGACCCTAATATTTTACATCATTGCAAATTGAAACATTTAACACCTTATAATAAAACTGAGACCCTAAGTTTAGGCATGTTTTGTCTCTCCCGACTCCATCATTCATAAATAATGATGTAAAATAGTTCTATCAAACTTTTTTTAAAAGCGAGCTAACGATTAGAAAATTATATTTTGTTTGTCGTGAGTGACTGAGTGTAACAATTGTATAATTTAGAATTGTTACATCGTACCCTTTTTGTGGTTGATAATGAATAACTACTGTTCCTTCGGCTGTTTAATTTAGATTGCATTGTACCAGAGAGCCTCATCTTATAAAATTTTATATTTTGTGAACAAGTTAAAACTAAATAATAACAATATAAAATATAATCAGGTAGATAATTATAAGGAAATAATTGATAAATGAAATTATAAAAAAAAAAATGGCTGAGATTAATCCACCGGTGATTGGTGATCCAAATGAAGTGATATGCCTATTTGGATCACATAACTTTTGAGAATAAAATCCGAACATGAACCCTTAATTAACCACCCTTGAGATTATCCGATAAATCCCAAATGATGATCATAAGTCATTTTGAAACTGATGACCACAAAAAAGGCCTTCCAGAAGTTTGAAGTTTGAATTTTAAAACTTGTTTAAATCCCATGACTTGGTCTTGGTTCATACTTCATATCATATTATCATATATACAACCGAGAATGTGTTGAAAGAACATTTGTAAGCTTCTTCTTACGAGAGCCTCAAGTTTCCCATAAACTCAACGCTCTGCTGCTTTGAAAATGATAATGGGCCTTTGGTAAGAGATTAATTATAATTTATGGGCTTTCTAGCTTAACGGACCTCGTATTTTCGAGTAACCCAAAGATAAGTCAGATGTATCTCCAAAGATAAACTCATCCATTACTACAAAGTTTGGATTTAAAAGCATTGATTGAGCGAAGAACACAAAAGACAAAAACATGATATGCCTATATTTTATTTATGTCTTTATTTACTTAGTTACTTGGAGAAATCTCGGGACTCTTGTCGGAACGTTAGAATTAATAACAATTACATTCACAGAAATAACCTTGAGGAGTTAATTTGTTCAAAAACCCTAAAGAAACAACGGTGAAAACTTATAACAAGCACCCATACTACATATAGATAATAGATGTAAGGTAACTGTGATAATTTCTAACAATTTTATTAATAATTTTCTTACACAATAGTACAATATTGTATTAATACCCATCTTGATCGTAAATAACTTTGAACTCATTTAAAAAAAAAAAAAGAATTGCCACGAGCATGCAAGAGGTTAAGATATTGACTTTTCAAGATATCTTTGTCGGTGATACACTGACGCTATAGACTACTTGAATCTGGCATATTGGCACTTACGAATTATACATTTATACGTGGTTTTGTATTTACGATGACCAGATCCTTGAGTAGAGAGGTAAAATGGAACTCTAAAAATATCTTCACCCCAAAAAAAATTGAATTATGAAATAATATCAGAAATTTTTGGCGTATAAGAGATTTAATATTTTCGTTTGAAATTATTTTTACATCATCTATACTTCTATAGCAATTTAAAAGATAGTAGGTATATAGTATAATCTCGTATAGTATATATGTAAAGGATTATTTTTTTGGATAACCTAGATAGGTAAGCTCGATTATGGTCAGGTCTATAACAATTATTTATCACTAGAGAAATTATTCGAAACTTTTCATAGATAACTGTGTAATAATAGAAAACTACTTCTACACAAAACACTTGCAACCACCTAGCTATGATCAGGCTTAAAAGTAGTGGTAATTACTACTATCATAATATCACCCTATCTCCGTCGAAATAACGTAATTTACACGATCGAGTGATTTAAGTTTACAAGTTGAAATTTCAAATTCCAAATAATATAGTAAAAACAAAGTCCACTATCATCAATATCAGTCATGCGTGTCCTCATCATTTCTTCAAACCCACAAGACAACTGAAGCTTGAAATAAAACTAAATTTAGAAATTGAAGAGAGATTGGAGGAAAAGTTAAAAAATAAACAAATAAAATGTTGGAGAGAAATTGGAAGAGAGAGAGAGAGAGAAAGAGATTAACAAACAATTAAAGAAGACAAAAAGAGTTCCTTAATATCCTCCTCCAACAAAGCAAAAATATATCATAAGAATAATGACCTCTCTGTTCTCTAAACCTAGAGCTCTCACTTCTCAAATCACTCACTTTAAAACGTACCGTCCGGTGATCGGTAAACTTCACGTGGCCACTTTGACACTTCTCATCTTCCTTATAGCCGTCGGTATTGCCGTCACTTCCTCTCTATGGCTTAACAAGGTATATTAGTCTCTACATAATTACATTATCATGATAACTATAATTCATACCCTTATAAAAAAATGAATTATTGTTTGTATATCACAGTCACAGACGACGAAAGAATTTGATCGACCGACATTGGTAACAACAAAACCGGCACCGGAGCTAGAACCACCGCAGAAAACCGAAGTATTGGTAAATTGCACAAGTTTCTTGAATCAAAACCGGTCCGGTTCTTTTTCAAGAACACCTCTATGGCTTAACAAGGTTTTTTTATTTATTTATTACATAATTTTATATGCCTAATATATGTTCAATGAAAAAAAAAAATTTACAAGTTTTTGTTTACTATAGACAAAACCATATAATCGTCCGGAGAAGAAACCACAGGAGAAAACCGGAATCTTGTTAAACTGCACAAGTTTCTTGAATCAAAACCGGTCCGGTTCTTGCTCAAAAACAACTCAACCCGGTTATAATCAAAACCAAACCGAATCAAACCGGTCTTGTCCTGATTACTTCAAGTGGATCCACGAGGATCTTAAGCCATGGAGAGAAACAGGGATAACAAAAGAAATGGTGGAAAGAGGCAAAACGACAGCGCATTTCAGGTTAGTTATCGTAAACGGCAAGGTGTTCGTGGAAAACTACAAGAAGTCTATACAGACGAGAGACGCGTTCACACTGTGGGGTATTCTTCAGCTGCTGAGAAAGTATCCAGGGAAGTTACCCGACGTTGATATCATGTTTGACTGCGATGATCGACCGGTCATCAGATTGGACGGTTATAATAGATTCAATCGTACGGTTGAAGATTCGCCACCTCCGTTGTTTAGGTATTGCGGTGATAGATGGACGGTGGATATCGTCTTTCCCGATTGGTCATTCTGGGGGTGGTATGTACCAGATTATTGTATTCTTTTGGTGTCTTTTTTTTTTTTTGTCTGAAGCTAACGTGTATGGTTGGTAAGGTACACTTGTCCCCACTTGATCACATGCCGGAGAAAAGTTGATAGGGGTCCAATTTCCACATATAGATTCTTTCGTGATTATTTCAATTAATTATAGATTCAGTTTATGTTAATATTGTACTGAAAGAGTTATATAGTATAGTTAAGTGATTAATTTTAGTAATTTAAAGGGTCGAAAAAGTAATTTATATGCTCCACTCAGTGCCACTACAATTTAAATATGTGGTTGTACGTAGTTTATTTAATCACTTATTATGCTTTAACTAATAAGTGTTTCACTAAAGTAACTTTCGTTTCTTTTTCATCATTCAATCTTTCCAGCAAAATGTGAAGTGTAGTCCCAAAACCACGTTAGTAGTTAACTTCATATTAGATTTATATATACATGTTTTCTATATAAAAAATGGATTTAATTTTGGTGGGTAAAGGCAGGAGATAAACATAAAGGAATGGAGCAAAGTGTTGAAAGATATGGAAGAAGGAAAGAAGAAGAAGAAGTTTATGGAGAGAGAGGCTTATGCATATTGGAAAGGGAACCCTTTTGTTGCATCTCCTTCAAGAGAAGATCTTCTCACTTGCAATTTATCATCGCTACATGATTGGAATGCTAGAATTTTCATCCAGGTATGCTTCTAGTCTAGAATTTTCATTCAGGGAACCCTTTTGTTTTATTTAGTTATATTTCCATGCAATACAAAAATAGAAATAAGTATTTGATGTTGTACATGCATGCATATATAGGATTGGATATCAGAAGGACAAAGAGGATTTGAGAATTCAAACGTAGCAAATCAATGCACTTACAGGTCAGTACCTTTAATTGTCTATATTTCCTTCTTTTTTTTTTTTTGTCTCAATAGTACCAATTTCTGAATTTGAGTTTTTAACGTAAAACTAAAAATTGATTGGAGTGTATATATACGTTGCGCAGGTACAAGATATATATTGAAGGGTATGCTTGGTCAGTGAGTGAGAAATACATATTAGCATGTGACTCAGTCACGTTGATGGTGAAACCTTATTACTATGATTTTTTCTCAAGAACTCTTCAACCTCTCCAACACTATTGGCCCATTAGGGATAAAGATAAATGTAGATCCATCAAATTTGCTGTTGATTGGCTTAATAATCACACTCAAAAGGTACCCATTAATTTCCATCTTTTTATAATTATCTCTGTCTACATATATAATTGTGCCTACGATTTCATTTTTAGATTTATATATGTCCGCAGGCTCAAGAGATAGGAAGAACAGCGAGCGAGTTCATGAAAAGAGATCTATCAATGGAAAATGTTTATGATTACATGTTCCATCTGTTGAATGAATACTCCAAGCTTCTTAAATACAAGCCTCAAGTTCCCAAAGATAGCGTTGAGCTATGCACAGAAGCAATGGTGTGCCCTTCTGGAGATGTTAA
>NC_025693.1:37414337-37417925 GCF_000633955.1 Camelina sativa
CTGTTGATTGGCTTAATAATCACACTCAAAAGGTACCCATTAATTTCCATCTTTTTATTATATCTTTCTACATATATAATTGTGCCTACGATTTCATTTTTAGATTTATATATGTCCGCAGGCACAAGAGATAGGAAGAGAAGCGAGTGAGTTCATGAAAAGAGATTTATCAATAGAAAATGTTTATGATTACATGTTCCATCTGTTGAATGAATACTCTAAGCTTCTTAAGTACAAGCCTCAAGTTCCCAAGAATAGTGTTGAGCTATGCACAGAAGCAATGGTGTGCCCTTCTGGAGATGTTAATGGGGTTAATAAGAGGTTCATGATGGGTTCTTTAGTTAGTAGGCCTCACGTTTCAGGTCCATGTTCACTTCCTCCTCCTTTTAGTCCCAATGGTCTCGAGAAGTTCCATAGGAAGAAATTGAATCTCATCCGGCAAGTGGAGAAATGGGAAGACTCTTACTGGCAAAAGGGTTTAGTCAAATGATATAATCTAAAACTCGTTGGGAATTTTTGTGAGATGATTATAATTTTGAGGAATTTTATTCTTGTGTCATGGAAGAACGAGATTGTTTCTAATAATTAATCTTTACTGACTTGACAAAATGCAAAGTTCATTTAATACAAATCTTATAAATCTTATAAGTTTTTTTTTTTTTGGTCAACAATCTTACAAGTTCATTCAATCTTTATAAGCATGGTTAATTATTTAAAAGAAAATATGTAAAATATAAAAGGAGTTTGTGGACCGTGAAATGGAAGACATCATCACATCGAGAGAGGTCACAGGAAGCGCTGGCAGGACCTACTGCCACTTTGGATCCGTTAATGCGCATTCCAAATTTCCCATAACTCTATTGTAACCTTGTTTTATTTTTTTGCCAAAGTTGCTTTTCGAATAGGTATTTAAATCATTGTAAAACCTTTATTCATTCTAATGATATTTACATGTTTAGCAAAAAATATATATATATATATATATATAGTTACAAAAATTAAATGCTCTCTCGACTTAAAAAATGGATTATTGATGTTTTTCTTCTGTGGTTTAAATTTTGTTTTATTAATATGATATGGATACAAAAATGAAATGATATCCGATAGATAGGTAGGCTATCCCTTTTTCAAGAAAAAGCTATCTCTAGTATACTTCTTCACTTCAGTTGCTATTTTTTTTTGTTTTACTTTCCCT
This sequence comes from Camelina sativa, assembly GCF_000633955.1. NCBI lineage: Eukaryota > Viridiplantae > Streptophyta > Magnoliopsida > Brassicales > Brassicaceae > Camelina > Camelina sativa. Next base: position 37,415,533 of record NC_025693.1, read on the forward strand.
ATTTGAGTAAGATATCCATATTTGCTTTGAGATATCCATATTTGCTTTGGTGGTCTTATTTTTTACTTGCATTTTGACTAAACCTTTTTTATTTTTTTTTTGCCAATTTTCATTCATTTTTCTTGTATAGGAGGTTTGTTTTGGGCTTGCCATATTGCTTAAAAGTTTATTTTCGGTTAGATATTAGGCATTTTCATTTTGACTAAGTTCGTTTTTTGGCATTTTGCTTAAAAGTTTTTTCGACTAAATATTTTGATTTTACGGCTTGGTAAGCAAACGGTCTCTTATGCGAACTAATCCGCCGCGCCCCAACCGCTGCAACTATTCATACTCTTAGTGACACTCTCGTTTTACTACACTCGTGTGTCCCTCTCTCTACGCTGCAACCATTCCCTCTACACTCGTGTGTCCCTCTCTCTCTACGCTCATACACGCGCAGCCTACATCTACACATGCTATACACCTATTACATTCACATCCTATTCATTAATTCATACTATACATTCACATCCTATACATACATCTATACAGACATATTCACATCCTATACATACATCTATACAAACATATTCACATCCTATACATCTATACATTCACATCATATACATCTGTACATTCACATTTAAACACGCACAACATACGGATGTATTCAAGGAAAAAAAAAATACAGAAAGTGCTATGAATGTTGCTCTTGTCAACTTCACAAAGCAGAAGATTTAACGCTGGACACGGTCCCTAAAGGCTTTGTTTCCCTTCTACCCATCTGCAAAAATTAGTTAACTAAAATCAGTTTTCATCACAATCGTTTACTCCGTTTGTCAATTTTAACACATGCATGAAAATAAAAAATAAAGGCATTCTACTAATCAAAACCCATTCTTCCTTTGTTTTTCGTTAAAAACAAAGAACTTCATTCTATGTTTTCTTAGACACAACATATAATATCTAGCTATAAGAAACATACATCAGATTATTAAAAACTAATAAGACACTTATATAGCCAAAAAAATCAGTTCATTAGACACACGCTTATAGTTGAAGTCAAGACAACAATATTATGTAAAATGTATTTTAAAACAGAGCATTTTGTATTTGGTGTTCAATAAAAAAACTAATAAGACACTTATATAGCCAACAAAATAAGTTCATTAGACACACACACATATAGTTGAAGTCAAGACAACAATATTATGTAAAATGGATTTTAAAACAGAGCATTTTTGTATTTGGTGTTCAACAAAACAACTCCATAAAAGATGAAGAAGAGGTAAACAATCCATAACACAAGAAGTCAAGAACCACTTAATGATAAACTAGAAGAATTAGACAAAGAGTATTTACCTTGTACGAGAACGTGGATGCTTTTCTTTGTTTCTCTTCCGGTGATGAGAAGTGTAGACGGAGAAATTCGAGTGAGAGCTCCTCAAGTGGTAAGAACAGAACTAAAAAGGATTTTGAAACAGATTGTATTTAAAATTTGTAAAGAAGTAAATCAAGTAAGAGTAGGAGGTCTCAGATTTCAGGGCGAAGAAGGGGAGTATTTATAGAGAGTCATAACGTTCATATTTCCCAATACAATATTTTATTTTCAATGTTACCGTTTCACAACGTTCTTATTTCCCAGTAAAATATTATATTTTCAAACGTTAGAAAATGTTACCGTTTTTGACGCTACTAACACAGTGTGTTACTACTGTGTTACTGTCACAAGTCAAATCAAACGGAACGTTGGAATAATACGATCTCTTCTTTTTACCGAGTCAAAAACTCTGTTTGCTTAAGAGGCCCAAAAGTAAGGCCCATTACGTATGATAAACAATAGAACGTCAAAATACTGTAATGCAAAAAATTTATAATAAATTAGAAATGTATTTATTATTTATTACGGTAACAAAAAGTGTATTTTATTCTTTGTGTTTTTGGCTATTATTAATATTATGTGTATTTTCATTAAATGTCGTTTTTTTTCCTCTCACATGTACGGCGGTGGTGACTGGTGAATATATTTGAGATTTCTCTCATGCAAAAACTGATGATAGTGTAAGATTGATAAAAAGTTAAAACACATTCAAATCTTTTACAATTTAATTATTCTGAATATTTGCATACCCGGTTTGCAAACCTTAATCCGAGTAATCAGATAACTACTGGTCTTTTAAATTCAGCTGCTACAATAAATTATTAAATCCTTTGGAAAAAAACTATTATTAATTTAATACTTAGAATAGAAAGTATGATTGAACAAGTGGCCTATTTAAATTTGATGTCATCACAAAGTTGTGTATTCATGATGGTCCTTATCAATTTCCCTTAACATCTACTCAATGTTTGCTTGTAAGCATTGGGCGTGACGACAAGGGAACCTTCATGTCCAAACTGTATATATAATTCAT